>NW_028249200.1:0-272707 GCF_964263255.1 Lissotriton vulgaris
AACATGTAATCTTTTGACTCTAAATGACTGTTGGATGTGAATTATGACTTTTTCAACTAAAATAAGTGTGTTTAAAATCATTTATGCGCCTGAAATTGGTCAAAATTAAAGCTTTTGAGTAAGCAAAACTCTGTAAAAATGGCCATTTTGGTCACTCTGAGGGGTTAAAAAGTGGTTATTCAACATGAGGCACGATCCAATTGACATTTTGAATCATTTTTGGTACAGTCCCAAAAATCAATTTTCTGATGAAAAACGATGACTCCGGACCTGTCGAACGTTTCCAAATGGTCAATATGGATGAAATTTTAACATTTAATCTTTTGACTCTAAATGACTGTTGGATGTGAATTATGACTTTTTCAACTAAAATAAGTGTGTTTAAAGTCATTTATGTGCCTGAAATTGGTCAAAATTGAAGCTTTTGAGTAAGCAAAACTCTGTAAAAATGGCCATTTTGGTCACTCTGAGGGGTTAAAAAGTGGTTATTCAACATGAGGCACGATCCAATTGACATTTTGAATCATTTTTGGTACAGCCCCAAAAATCCATTTTCTGATGAAAAACGATGACTCCGGACCTGCGAACGTTCCCAAAATGGTCAATATGGATGAAATTTTAACATTTAATCTTTTGACTCCAAATGACTGTTGGATGTGAATTATGACCTTTTCGACTAAAATAAGTGTGTTTTAAAGTCTTTTCTGTGCCTGAAATTGGTCAAAATTGAAGCTTTTGAGTAAGCGAAACTCTGTAAAAATGGCAATGTTGGTCACTCTGAGGGGTTAAAAAGTGGTTATTTCAACATGAGGCACGATCCATTTGACATTTTGAATCATTTTTGGTACAGTCCCAAAAATCCATTTTCTGATGAAAAACGATGACTCCGGACCTGTCGAACATTCCCAAAATGGGCAATATGGATGAAATTTTAACATTTAATCTTTTGACTCCAAGTGACTGTTGGATGTGAATTATGACTTTTTCAACTAAAATAAGTGTGTTTAAAGTCATTTATGTGCCTGAAATTGGTCAAAATTAAAGCTTTTGAATAAGCAAAAACTCTGTAAAAATGGCAATTTTGGTCACTCTGAGGGGTTAAAAAGTGGTTATTCAACATGAGGCACGATCCATTTGACATTTGAATCATTTTGGTAGAGTCCCAAAAATCCATTTTCTGATGAAAAACGATGACTCCGGACCTGTCGAACGTTCCCAAAATGTCAATATGGATGAAATTTTAACATTTAATCTTTTGACTCCAAATGACTGTTGGATGGGAATTATGACTTTTTTCAACTAAAATAAGTGTGTTTAAAGTCATTTATGTGCCTGAAATTGGTCAAAATTGAAGCTTTTGAGTAAGCAAAACTCTGTAAAAATGGCCATTTTGGTCACTCTGAGGGGTTAAAAAGTGGTTATTCTACATGAGGCACGATCCATTTGACATTTTGAATCATTTTTGGTACAGTCCCAAAAATCCATTTTCTGATGAAAAACGATGACTCCGGACCTGTCGAACGTTCACAAAATGGTCAATATGGATGAAATTTTAACATTTAATCTTTAGACTCTAAATGACTGTTGGATGTGAATTATGACTTTTTCAACTAAAATAAGTGTGTTTAAAGTCATTTATGTGCCTGAAATTGGTCACAATTAAAGCTTTGAATAAGCAAAAACTTTGTAAAAATGGCAATTTTGGTCACTCTGAGGGGTTAAAAAGTGGTTATTCAACATGTGGCACGATCCATTTGACATTTTGAATCATTTTTGGTACAGTCCCAAAAATCCATTTTCTGATGAAAAACGATGACTCCGGACCTGTCGAACGTTTCCAAAATGGTCAATATGGATAACATTTTAACATTTAATCTTTTGACTCTAAATGACTGTTGGATGTGAATTATGACTTTTTCAACTAAATCAATTGTGTTTAAAGTCATTTATGTGCCTGAAATTGGTCAAAATTGAAGCTTTTGAGTAAGCAAAACTCTGTAAAAATGGCCATTTTGGTCACTCTGAGGGGTTAAAAAGTGGTTATTCAACATGAGGCACGATCCATTGACATTTTGAATCATTTTTGGTACAGTCCCAAAAATCAATTTTCTGATGAAAAACGATGACTCCGGACCTGTCGAACGATTCCAAAATGGTCAATATGGATGAAATTTTAACATGTAATCTTTTGACTCTAAATGACTGTTGGATGTGAATTATGACTTTTTCATCTAAAATAAGTGTGTTTAAAATCATTTATGCGCCTGAAATTGGTCAAAATTAAAGCTTTTGAGTAAGCAAAACTCTGTAAAAATGGCCATTTTGGTCACTCTGAGGGGTTAAAAAGTGGTTATTCAACATGAGGCACGATCCAATTGACATTTTGAATCATTTTTGGTACAGTCCCAAAAATCAATTTTCTGATGAAAAACGATGACTCCGGACCTGTCGAACGTTCCCAAAATGGTCAATATGGATGAAATTTTCACATTTAATATTAAGACTCTAAATGACTGTTGGATGTGAATTATGACTTTTTCAACTAAAATAAGTGTGTTTAAAGTCATTTATGTGCCTGAAATTGGTCAAAATTGAAGCTTTTGAGTAAGCAAAACTCTGTAAAAATGGCCATTTTGGTCACTCTGAGGGGTTAAAAAGTGGTTATTCAACATGAGGCATGATCCAATTGACATTTTGAATCATTTTTGGTACAGTCCCAAAAATCCATTTTCTGATGAAAAACGATGACTCCGGACCTGTCGAACGATTCCAAAATGGTCAATATGGATGAAATTTTAACATGTAATCTTTTGACTCTAAATGACTGTTGGATGTGAATTATGACTTTTTCAACTAAAATAAGTGTGTTTAAAATCATTTATGCGCCTGAAATTGGTCAAAATTAAAGCTTTTGAGTAAGCAAAACTCTGTAAAAGTGGCCATTTTGGTCACTCTGAGGGGTTAAAAAGTGGTTATTCAACATGAGGCACGATCCAATTGACATTTTGAATCATTTTTGGTACAGTCCCAAAAATCAATTTTCTGATGAAAAACGATGACTCCGGACCTGTCGAACGTTTCCAAAATGGTCAATATGGATGAAATTTTAACATTTAATCTTTTGACTCTAAATGACTGTTGGATGTGAATTATGACTTTTTCAACTAAAATAAGTGTGTTTAAAGTCATTTATGTGCCTGAAATTGGTCAAAATTGAAGCTTTTGAGTAAGCAAAACTCTGTAAAAATGGCCATTTTGGTCACTCTGAGGGGTTAAAAAGTGGTTATTCAACATGAGGCACGATCCAATTGACATTTTGAATCATTTTTGGTACAGTCCCAAAAATCCATTTTCTGATGAAAAACGATGACTCCGGACCTGTCGAACGTTCCCAAAATGGTCAATATGGATGAAATTTTAACATTTAATCTTTTGACTCCAAATGACTGTTGGATGTGAATTATGACCTTTTCGACTAAAATAAGTGTGTTTAAAGTCTTTTCTGTGCCTGAAATTGGTCAAAATTGAAGCTTTTGAGTAAGCGAAACTCTGTAAAAATGGCAATGTTGGTCACTCTGAGGGGTTAAAAAGTGGTTATTCAACATGAGGCACGATCCATTTGACATTTTGAATCATTTTTGGTACAGTCCCAAAAATCCATTTTCTGATGAAAAACGATGACTCCGGACCTGTCGAACATTCCCAAAATGGGCAATATGGATGAAATTTTAACATTTAATCTTTTGACTCCAAGTGACTGTTGGATGTGAATTATGACTTTTTCAACTAAAATAAGTGTGTTTAAAGTCATTTATGTGCCTGAAATTGGTCAAAATTAAAGCTTTTGAATAAGCAAAAACTCTGTAAAAATGGCAATTTTGGTCACTCTGAGGGGCTAAAAAGTGGTTATTCCACATGAGGCACGATCCATTTGACATTTTGAATCATTTTTGGTACAGTCCCAAAAATCCATTTTCTGATGAAAAACGATGACTCCGGACCTGTCGAACGTTCCCAAAATGGTCAATATGGATGAAATTTTAACATTTAATCTTTTGACTCCAAATGACTGTTGGATGTGAATTATGACCT
Organism: Lissotriton vulgaris; assembly: GCF_964263255.1. Classification (NCBI taxonomy): domain Eukaryota; kingdom Metazoa; phylum Chordata; class Amphibia; order Caudata; family Salamandridae; genus Lissotriton; species Lissotriton vulgaris. The sequence goes on from NW_028249200.1 coordinate 4,093, forward strand.
TTTCGACTAAAATAAGTGTGTTTAAAGTCATTTCTGTGCCTGAAATTGGTCAAAATTGAAGCTTTTGAGTAAGCGAAACTCTGTAAAAATGGCAATGTTGGTCACTCTGAGGGGTTAAAAAGTGGTTATTCAACATGAGGCACGATCCATTTGACATTTTGAATCATTTTTGGTACAGTCCCAAAAATCCATTTTCTGATGAAAAACGATGACTCCGGACCTGTCGAACATTCCCAAAATGGTCAATATGGATGAAATTTTAACATTTAATCTTTTGACTCCAAGTGACTGTTGGATGTGAATTATGACTTTTTCAACTAAAATAAGTGTGTTTAAAGTCATTTATGTGCCTGAAATTGGTCAAAATTAAAGCTTTTGAATAAGCAAAAACTCTGTAAAAATGGCAATTTTGGTCACTCTGAGGGGTTAAAAAGTGGTTATTCAACATGAGGCACGATCCATTTGACATTTTGAATTATTTTTGGTACAGTCCCAAAAATCCATTTTCTGATGAAAAACGATGACTCCGGACCTGTCGAACGTTCCCAAAATGGTCAATATGGATGAAATTTTAACATTTAATCTTTTGACTCCAAATGACTGTTGGATGTGAATTATGACCTTTTCGACTAAAATAAGTGTGTTTAAAGTCTTTTCTGTGCCTGAAATTGGTCAAAATTGAAGCTTTTGAGTAAGCGAAACTCTGTAAAAATGGCAATGTTGGTCACTCTGAGGGGTTAAAAAGTGGTTATTCAACATGAGGCACGATCCATTTGACATTTTGAATCATTTTTGGTACAGTCCCAAAAATCCATTTTCTGATGAAAAACGATGACTCCGGACCTGTCGAACATTCCCAAAATGGGCAATATGGATGAAATTTTAACATTTAATCTTTTGACTCCAAGTGACTGTTGGATGTGAATTATGACTTTTTCAACTAAAATAAGTGTGTTTAAAGTCATTTATGTGCCTGAAATTGGTCAAAATTAAAGCTTTTGAATAAGCAAAAACTCTGTAAAAATGGCAATTTTGGTCACTCTGAGGGGTTAAAAAGTGGTTATTCCACATGAGGCACGATCCATTTGACATTTTGAATCATTTTTGGTACAGTCCCAAAAATCCATTTTCTGATGAAAAACGATGACTCCGGACCTGTCGAACGTTCCCAAAATGGTCAATATGGATGAAATTTTAACATTTAATCTTTTGACTCCAAATGACTGTTGGATGGGAATTATGACTTTTTCAACTAAAATAAGTGTGTTTAAAGTCATTTATGTGCCTGAAATTGGTCAAAATTGAAGCTTTTGAGTAAGCAAAACTCTGTAAAAATGGCCATTTTGGTCACTCTGAGGGGTTAAAAAGTGGTTATTCTACATGAGGCACGATCCATTTGACATTTTGAATCATTTTTGGTACAGTCCCAAAAATCCATTTTCTGATGAAAAACGATGACTCCGGACCTGTCGAACGTTCACAAAATGGTCAATATGGATGAAATTTTAACATTTAATCTTTAGACTCTAAATGACTGTTGGATGTGAATTATGACTTTTTCAACTAAAATAAGTGTGTTTAAAGTCATGTATGTTGCCTGAAATTGGTCACAATTAAAGCTTTTGAATAAGCAAAAACTCTGTAAAAATGGCAATTTTGGTCACTCTGGAGGGGTTAAAAAGTGGTTATTCAACATGTGGCACGATCCATTTGACATTTTGAATCATTTTTGGTACAGTCCCAAAAATCCATTTTCTGATGAAAAACGATGACTCCGGACCTGTCGAACGTTTCCAAAATGGTCAATATGGATAACATTTTAACATTTAATCTTTTGACTCTAAATGACTGTTGGATGTGAATTATGACTTTTTCAACTAAATCAAGTGTGTTTAAAGTCATTTATGTGCCTGAAATTGGTCAAAATTGAAGCTTTTGAGTAAGCAAAACTCTGTAAAAATGGCCATTTTGGTCACTCTGAGGGGTTAAAAAGTGGTTATTCAACATGAGGCACGATCCAATTGACATTTTGAATCATTTTTGGTACAGTCCCAAAAATCCATTTTCTGATGAAAAACGATGACTCCGGACCTGTCGAACGATTCCAAAATGGTCAATATGGATGAAATTTTAACATGTAATCTTTTGACTCTAAATGACTGTTGGATGTGAATTATGACTTTTTCATCTAAAATAAGTGTGTTTAAAATCATTTATGCGCCTGAAATTGGTCAAAATTAAAGCTTTTGAGTAAGCAAAACTCTGTAAAAATGGCCATTTTGGTCACTCTGAGGGGTTAAAAGTGGTTATTCAACATGAGGCACGATCCAATTGACATTTTGAATCATTTTTGGTACAGTCCCAAAAATCAATTTTCTGATGAAAAACGATGACTCCGGACCTGTCGAACGTTCCCAAAATGGTCAATATGGATGAAATTTTCACATTTAATATTAAGACTCTAAATGACTGTTGGATGTGAATTATGACTTTTTCAACTAAAATAAGTGTGTTTAAAGTCATTTATGTGCCTGAAATTGGTCAAAATTGAAGCTTTTGAGTAAGCAAAACTCTGTAAAAATGGCCATTTTGGTCACTCTGAGGGGTTAAAAAGTGGTTATTCAACATGAGGCATGATCCAATTGACATTTTGAATCATTTTTGGTACAGTCCCAAAAATCCATTTTCTGATGAAAAACGATGACTCCGGACCTGTCGAACGATTCCAAAATGGTCAATATGGATGAAATTTTAACATGTAATCTTTTGACTCTAAATGACTGTTGGATGTGAATTATGACTTTTTCAACTAAAATAAGTGTGTTTAAAATCATTTTATGCGCCTGAAATTGGTCAAAATTAAAGCTTTTGAGTAAGCAAAACTCTGTAAAAATGGCCATTTTGGTCACTCTGAGGGGTTAAAAAGTGGTTATTCAACATGAGGCACGATCCAATTGACATTTTGAATCATTTTTGGTACAGTCCCAAAAATCAATTTTCTGATGAAAAACGATGACTCCGGACCTGTCGAACGTTTCCAAAATGGTCAATATGGATGAAATTTTAACATTTAATCTTTTGACTCTAAATGACTGTTGGATGTGAATTATGACTTTTTCAACTAAAATAAGTGTGTTTAAAGTCATTTATGTGCCTGAAATTGGTCAAAATTGAAGCTTTTGAGTAAGCAAAACTCTGTAAAAATGGCCAATTTGGTCACTCTGAGGGGTTAAAAAGTGGTTATTCAACATGAGGCACGATCCAATTGACATTTTGAATCATTTTTGGTACAGTCCCAAAAATCCATTTTCTGATGAAAAACGATGACTCCGGACCTGTCGAACGTTCCCAAAATGGTCAATATGGATGAAATTTTAACATTTAATCTTTTGACTCCAAATGACTGTTGGATGTGAATTATGACCTTTTCGACTAAAATAAGTGTGTTTAAAGTCTTTTCTGTGCCTGAAATTGGTCAAAATTGAAGCTTTTGAGTAAGCGAAACTCTGTAAAAATGGCAATGTTGGTCACTCTGAGGGGTTAAAAAGTGGTTATTCAACATGAGGCACGATCCATTTGACATTTTGAATCATTTTTGGTACAGTCCCAAAAATCCATTTTCTGATGAAAAACGATGACTCCGGACCTGTCGAACATTCCCAAAATGGGCAATATGGATGAAATTTTAACATTTAATCTTTTGACTCCAAGTGACTGTTGGATGTGAATTATGACTTTTTCAACTAAAATAAGTGTGTTTAAAGTCATTTATGTGCCTGAAATTGGTCAAAATTAAAGCTTTTGAATAAGCAAAAACTCTGTAAAAATGGCAATTTTGGTCACTCTGAGGGGCTAAAAAGTGGTTATTCCACATGAGGCACGATCCATTTGACATTTTGAATCATTTTTGGTACAGTCCCAAAAATCCATTTTCTGATGAAAAACGATGACTCCGGACCTGTCGAACGTTCCCAAAATGGTCAATATGGATGAAATTTTAACATTTAATCTTTTGACTCCAAATGACTGTTGGATGTGAATTATGACCTTTTCGACTAAAATAAGTGTGTTTAAAGTCATTTCTGTGCCTGAAATTGGTCAAAATTGAAGCTTTTGAGTAAGCGAAACTCTGTAAAAATGGCAATGTTGGTCACTCTGAGGGGTTAAAAAGTGGTTATTCAACATGAGGCACGATCCATTTGACATTTTGAATCATTTTTGGTACAGTCCCAAAAATCCATTTTCTGATGAAAAACGATGACTCCGGACCTGTCGAACATTCCCCAAAATGGTCAATATGGATGAAATTTTAACATTTAATCTTTTGACTCCAAGTGACTGTTGGATGTGAATTATGACTTTTTCAACTAAAATAAGTGTGTTTAAAGTCATTTATGTGCCTGAAATTGGTCAAATTAAAGCTTTTGAATAAGCAAAAACTCTGTAAAAATGGCAATTTTGGTCACTCTGAGGGGTTAAAAAGTGGTTATTCAACATGAGGCACGATCCATTTGACATTTTGAATTATTTTTGGTACAGTCCCAAAAATCCATTTTCTGATGAAAACGATGACTCCGGACCTGTCGAACGTTCCCAAAATGGTCAATATGATGAAATTTTAACATTTAATCCTTTTGACTCCAAATGACTGTTGGATGTGAATTATGACCTTTTCGACTAAAATAAGTGTGTTTAAAGTCTTTTCTGTGCCTGAAATTGGTCAAAATTGAAGCTTTTGAGTAAGCGAAACTCTGTAAAAATGGCAATGTTGGTCACTCTGAGGGGGTTAAAAGTGGTTATTCAACATGAGGCACGATCCATTTGACATTTTGAATCATTTTTGGTACAGTCCCAAAAATCCATTTTCTGATGAAAAACGATGACTCCGGACCTGTCGAACATTCCCAAAATGGGCAATATGGATGAAATTTTAACATTTAATCTTTTGACTCCAAGTGACTGTTGGATGTGAATTATGACTTTTTCAACTAAAATAAGTGTGTTTAAAGTCATTTATGTGCCTGAAATTGGTCAAAATTAAAGCTTTTGAATAAGCAAAAACTCTGTAAAAATGGCAATTTTGGTCACTCTGAGGGTTAAAAAGTGGTTATTCCACATGAGGCACGATCCATTTGACATTTTGAATCATTTTTGGTACAGTCCCAAAAATCCATTTTCTGATGAAAAACGATGACTCCGGACCTGTCGAACGTTCCCAAAATGGTCAATATGGATGAAATTTTAACATTTAATCTTTTGACTCCAAATGACTGTTGGATGGGAATTATGACTTTTTCAACTAAAATAAGTGTGTTTAAAGTCATTTATGTGCCTGAAATTGGTCAAAATTGAAGCTTTTGAGTAAGCAAAACTCTGTAAAAATGGCCATTTTGGTCACTCTGAGGGGTTAAAAAGTGGTTATTCTACATGAGGCACGATCCATTTGACATTTTGAATCATTTTTGGTACAGTCCCAAAAATCCATTTTCTGATGAAAAACGATGACTCCGGACCTGTCGAACGTTCACAAAATGGTCAATATGGATGAAATTTTAACATTTAATCTTTAGACTCTAAATGACTGTTGGATGTGAATTATGACTTTTTCAACTAAAATAAGTGTGTTTAAAGTCATTTATGTGCCTGAAATTGGTCACAATTAAAGCTTTTGAGTAAGCAAAACTCTGTAAAAATGGCCATTTTGGTCACTCTGAGGGGTTAAAAAGTGGTTATTCAACATGAGGCACGATCCAATTGACATTTTGAATCATTTTTGGTACAGTCCCAAAAATCCATTTTCTGATGAAAAACGATGACTCCGGACCTGTCGAACGATTCCAAAATGGTCAATATGGATGAAATTTTAACATGTAATCTTTTGACTCTAAATGACTGTTGGATGTGAATTATGACTTTTTCATCTAAAATAAGTGTGTTTAAAATCATTTATGCGCCTGAAATTGGTCAAAATTAAAGCTTTTGAGTAAGCAAAACTCTGTAAAAATGGCCATTTTGGTCACTCTGAGGGGTTAAAAAGTGGTTATTCAACATGAGGCACGATCCAATTGACATTTTGAATCATTTTTGGTACAGTCCCAAAAATCAATTTTCTGATGAAAAACGATGACTCCGGACCTGTCGAACGTTCCCAAAATGGTCAATATGGATGAAATTTTCACATTTAATCTTAAGACTCTAAATGACTGTTGGATGTGAATTATGACTTTTCAACTAAAATAAGTGTGTTTAAAGTCATTTATGTGCCTGAAATTGGTAAAAAATTGAAGCTTTTGAGTAAGCAAAACTCTGTAAAAATGGCAATTTTGGTCACTCTGAGGGGTTAAAAAGTGGTTATTCAACATGAGGCACGATCCATTTGACATTTTGAATCATTTTTGGTACAGTCCCCAAAAATCCATTTTCTGATGAAAAACGATGACTCTGGACCTGTCGAACGTTTCCAAAATGGTCAATATGGATGAAATTTTAACATTTAATCTTTTTTACTCTAAATGACTGTTGGATGTGAATTATGCCTTTTTCAACTAAATCAAGTGTGTTTAAAGTCATTTATGTGCCTGAAAATTGGTCAAAATTGAAGCTTTTGAGTAAGCAAAACTCTGTAAAAATGGCCATTTTGGTCACTCTGAGGGGTTAAAAAGTGGTTATTCAACATGAGGCACGATCCAATTGACATTTTGAATCATTTTTGGTACAGTCCCAAAAATCCATTTTCTGATGAAAAATGATGACTCCGGACCTGTCGAACGATTCCAAAATGGTCAATATGGATGAAATTTTAACATGTAAATCTTTTGACTCTAAATGACTGTTGAATGTGAATTATGACTTTTTCAACTAAAATAAGTGTGTTTAAAATCATTTATGCGCCTGAAATTGGTCAAAATTAAAGCTTTTGAGTAAGCAAAACTCTGTAAAAATGGCCATTTTGGTCACTCTGAGGGGTTAAAAAGTGGTTATTCAACATGAGGCACGATCCAATTGACATTTTGAATCATTTTTGGTACAGTCCCAAAAATCCATTTTCTGATGAAAAACGATGACTCCGGACCTGTCGAACGATTCCAAAATGGTCAATATGGATGAAATTTTAACATTTAATCTTTTGACTCTAAATGACTGTTGGATGTGAATTATGACTTTTTCAACTAAAATAGGTGTGTTTAAAGTCATTTATGTGCCTGAAATTCGTAAAAAATGAAGCTTTTGAGTAAGCAAAACTCTGTAAAAATGGCCATTTTGGTCACTCTGAGTGGTTAAAAAGTGGTTATTCAACATGAGGCACGATCCAATTGACATTTTGAATCATTTTTGGTACAGTCCCAAAAATCCATTTTCTGATGAAAAACGATGACTCCGGACCTGTCGAACGTTCCCAAAATGGTCAATATGGATGAAATTTTGACATTTAATCTTTTGACTCCAAATGACTGTTGGATGTGAATTATGACCTTTTTGACTAAAATAAGTGTGTTTAAAGTCATTTCTGTGCCTGAAATTGGTCAAAATTGAAGCTTTTGAGTAAGCGAAACTCTGTAAAAATGGCAATGTTGGTCACTCTGAGGGGTTAAAAAGTGGTTATTCAACATGAGGCACGATCCATTTGACATTTTGAATCATTTTTGGTACAGTCCCAAAAATCCATTTTCTGATGAAAAACGAGACTCCGGGACCTGTCGAACATTCCCAAAATGGTCAATATGGATGAAATTTTAACATTTAATCTTTTGACTCCAAGTGACTGTTGGATGTGAATTATGACTTTTTCAACTAAAAAAAGTGTGTTTAAAGTCATTTCTGTGCCTGAAATTGGTCAAAATTGAAGCTTTTGAGTAAGCGAAACTCTGTAAAAATGGCAATGTTGGTCACTCTGAGGGGTTAAAAAGTGGTTATTCAAGATGAGGCACGATCCATTTGACATTTTGAATCATTTTTGGTACAGTCCCAAAAATCCATTTTCTGATGAAAAACGATGACTCCGGACCTGTCGAACGTTCCCAAAATGGTCAATATGGATGAAATTTTAACATTTAATCTTTTGACTCCAAATGACTGTTGGATGTGAATTATGACCTTTTCGATTAAAATAAGTGTGTTTAAAGTCATTTCTGTGCCTGAAATTGGTCAAAATTGAAGCTTTTGAGTAAGCGAAACTCTGTAAAAATGGCAATGTTGGTCACTCTGAGGGGTTAAAAAGTGGTTATTCAACACGAGGCACGATCCATTTGACATTTTGAATCATTTTTGGTACAGTCCCAAAAATCAATTTTCTGATGAAAAACGATGACTCCGGACCTGTCGAACATTCCCAAAATGGTCAATATGGATGAAATTTTAACATTTAATCTTTTGACTCCAAGTGACTGTTGGATGTGAATTTTGACTTTTTCAACTAAAATAAGTGTGTTTAAAGTCATTTATGTGCCTGAAATTGTTCAAAATTAAAGCTTTTGAATAAGCAAAAACTCTGTAAAAATGGCAATTTTGGTCACTCTGAGGGGTTAAAAAGTGGTTATTCAACATGAGGCACGATCCATTTGACATTTTGAATCATTTTTGGTACAGTCCCAAAAATCCATTTTCTGATGAAAAACGATGACTCCGGACCTGTCGAACGTTCCCAAAATGGTCAATATGGATGAAATTTTAACATTTAATCTTTTGACTCCAAATGACTGTTGGATGGGAATTACGACTTTTTCAACTAAAATAAGTGTGTTTAAAGTCATTTATGTGCCTGAAATTGGTCAAAATTGAAGCTTTTGAGTAAGCAAAACTCTGTAAAAATGGCCATTTTGGTCACTCTGAGGGGTTAAAAAGTGGTTATTCAACATGAGGCACGATCCATTTGACATTTTGAATCATTTTTGGTACAGTCCCAAAAATCCATTTTCTGATGAAAAACGATGACTCCGGACCTGTTGAACGTTCACAAAATGGTCAATATGGATGAAATTTTAACATTTAATCTTTAGACTCTAATTGACTGTTGGATGTGAATTATGACTTTTTCAACTAAATCAAGTGTGTTTAAAGTCATTTATGTGCCTGAAATTGGTCAAAATTGAAGCTTTTGAGTAAGCAAAACTCTGTAAAAATGGCCATTTTGGTCACTCTGAGGGGTTAAAAAGTGGTTATTCAACATGAGGCACGATCCAATTGACATTTTGAATCATTTTTGGTACAGTCCCAAAAATCCATTTTCTGATGAAAAACGATGACTCCGGACCTGTCGAACGATTCCAAAATGGTCAATATGGATGAAATTTTAACATGTAATCTTTTGACTCTAAATGACTGTTGGATGTGAATTATGACTTTTTCAACTAAATCAAGTGTGTTTAAAGTCATTTATGTGCCTGAAATTTGTCAAAATTGAAGCTTTTGAGTAAGCAAAACTCTGTAAAAATGGCCATTTTGGTCACTCTGAGGGGTTAAAAAGTGGTTATTCAACATGAGGCACGATCCAATTGACATTTTGAATCATTTTTGGTACAGTCCCAAAAATCCATTTTCTGATGAAAAACGATGACTCCGGACCTGTTGAACGTTCCCAAAATGGTCAATATGGATGAGATTTTAACATTTAATCTTTTGACTCCAAATGACTGGTGGATGGGAATTATGACTTTTTCAACTAAAATAAGTGTGTTTAAAGTCATTTATGTGCCTGAAATTGGTCAAAATTAAAGCTTTTGAATAAGCAAAAACTCTGTAAAAATGGCAATTTTGGTCACTCTGAGGGGTTAAAAAGTGGTTATTCAACATGAGGCACGATCCATTTGACATTTTGAATCATTTTTGGTACAGTCCCAAAAATCTATTTTCTGATGAAAAACGATGATTCCGGACCTGTCGAACGTTTCCAAAATGGTCAATATGGATAAAATTTTAACATTTAATCTTTTGACTCCAAATGACTGTTGGATGGGAATTATGACTTTTTCAACTAAAATAAGTGTGTTTAAAGTCATTTATGTGCCTGAAATTGGTCAAAATTGAAGCTTTTGAGTAAGCAAAACTCTGTAAAAATGGCCATTTTGGTCACTCTGAGGGGTTAAAAAGTGGTTATTCAACATGAGGCACGATCCATTTGACATTTTGAATCATTTTTGGTACAGTCCCAAAAATCCATTTTCTGATGAAAAACGATGACTCCGGACCTGTCGAACGTTCACAAAATGGTCAATATGGATGAAATTTTAACATTTAATCTTTAGACTCTAAATGACTGTTGGATGTGAATTATGACTTTTTCAACTAAAATAAGTGTGTTTAAAGTCATTTATGTGCCTGAAATTGGTCACAATTAAAGCTTTTGAATAAGCAAAAACTCTGTAAAAATGGCAATTTTGGTCACTCTGAGGGGTTAAAAAGTGGTTATTCAACATGAGGCACGATCCATTTGACATTTTGAATCATTTTTGGTACAGTCCCAAAAATCTATTTTCTGATGAAAAACGATGATTCCGGACCTGTCGAACGTTTCCAAAATGGTCAATATGGATAACATTTTAACATTTAATCTTTTGACTCTAAATGACTGTTGGATGTGAATTATGACTTTTTCAACTAAATCAAGTGTGTTTAAAGTCATTTATGTGCCTGAAATTGGTCAAAATTGAAGCTTTTGAGTAAGCAAAACTCTGTAAAAATGGCCATTTTGGTCACTCTGAGGGGTTAAAAAGTGGTTATTCAACATGAGGCATGATCCAATTGACATTTTGAATCATTTTTGGTACAGTCCCAAAAATCCATTTTCTGATGAAAAACGATGACTCCGGAGCTGTCGAACGATTCCAAAATGGTCAATATGGATGAAATTTTAACATGTAATCTTTTGACTCTAAATGACTGTTGGATGTGAATTATGACTTTTTCAACTAAAATAAGTGTGTTTAAAATCATTTATGCGCCTGAAATTGGTCAAAATTAAAGCTTTTGAGTAAGCAAAACTCTGTAAAAATGGCCATTTTGGTCACTCTGAGGGGTTAAAAAGTGGTTATTCAACATGAGGCACGATCCAATTGACATTTTGAATCATTTTTGGTACAGTCCCAAAAATCAATTTTCTGATGAAAAACGATGACTCCGGACCTGTCGAACGTTTCCAAAATGGTCAATATGGATGAAATTTTAACATTTAATCTTTTGACTCTAAATGACTGTTGGATGTGAATTATGACTTTTTCAACTAAAATAAGTGTGTTTAAAGTCATTTATGTGCCTGAAATTGGTCAAAATTGAAGCTTTTGAGTAAGCAAAACTCTGTAAAAATGACCATTTTGGTCACTCTGAGGGGTTAAAAAGTGGTTATTCAACATGAGGCACGATCCAATTGACATTTTGAATCATTTTTGGTACAGCCCCAAAAATCCATTTTCTGATGAAAAACGATGACTCCGGACCTGTCGAACGTTCCCAAAATGGTCAATATGGATGAAATTTTAACATTTAATCTTTTGACTCCAAATGACTGTTGGATGTGAATTATGACCTTTTCGACTAAAATAAGTGTGTTTAAAGTCTTTTCTGTGCCTGAAATTGGTCAAAATTGAAGCTTTTGAGTAAGCGAAACTCTGTAAAAATGGCAATGTTGGTCACTCTGAGGGGTTAAAAAGTGGTTATTCAACATGAGGCACGATCCATTTGACATTTTGAATCATTTTTGGTACAGTCCCAAAAATCCATTTTCTGATGAAAAACGATGACTCCGGACCTGTCGAACATTCCCAAAATGGGCAATATGGATGAAATTTTAACATTTAATCTTTTGACTCCAAGTGACTGTTGGATGTGAATTATGACTTTTTCAACTAAAATAAGTGTGTTTAAAGTCATTTATGTGCCTGAAATTGGTCACAATTAAAGCTTTTGAATAAGCAAAAACTCTGTAAAAATGGCAATTTTGGTCACTCTGAGGGGTTAAAAAGTGGTTATTCAACATGTGGCACGATCCATTTGACATTTTGAATCATTTTTGGTACAGTCCCAAAAATCCATTTTCTGATGAAAAACGATGACTCCGGACCTGTCGAACGTTTCCAAAATGGTCAATATGGATAACATTTTAACATTTAATCTTTTGACTCTAAATGACTGTTGGATGTGAATTATGACTTTTTCAACTAAATCAATTGTGTTTAAAGTCATTTATGTGCCTGAAATTGGTCAAAATTGAAGCTTTTGAGTAAGCAAAACTCTGTAAAAATGGCCATTTTGGTCACTCTGAGGGGTTAAAAAGTGGTTATTCAACATGAGGCACGATCCAATTGACATTTTGAATCATTTTTGGTACAGTCCCAAAAATCAATTTTCTGATGAAAAACGATGACTCCGGACCTGTCGAACGATTCCAAAATGGTCAATATGGATGAAATTTTAACATGTAATCTTTTGACTCTAAATGACTGTTGGATGTGAATTATGACTTTTTCATCTAAAATAAGTGTGTTTAAAATCATTTATGCGCCTGAAATTGGTCAAAATTAAAGCTTTTGAGTAAGCAAAACTCTGTAAAAATGGCCATTTTGGTCACTCTGAGGGGTTAAAAAGTGGTTATTCAACATGAGGCACGATCCAATTGACATTTTGAATCATTTTTGGTACAGTCCCAAAAATCAATTTTCTGATGAAAAACGATGACTCCGGACCTGTCGAACGTTCCCAAAATGGTCAATATGGATGAAATTTTCACATTTAATATTAAGACTCTAAATGACTGTTGGATGTGAATTATGACTTTTTCAACTAAAATAAGTGTGTTTAAAGTCATTTATGTGCCTGAAATTGGTCAAAATTGAAGCTTTTGAGTAAGCAAAAGTCTGTAAAAATGGCCATTTTGGTCACTCTGAGGGGTTAAAAAGTGGTTATTCAACATGAGGCATGATCCAATTGACATTTTGAATCATTTTTGGTACAGTCCCAAAAATCCATTTTCTGATGAAAAACGATGACTCCGGACCTGTCGAACGATTCCAAAATGGTCAATATGGATGAAATTTTAACATGTAATCTTTTGACTCTAAATGACTGTTGGATGTGAATTATGACTTTTTCAACTAAAATAAGTGTGTTTAAAATCATTTATGCGCCTGAAATTGGTCAAAATTAAAGCTTTTGAGTAAGCAAAACTCTGTAAAAATGGCCATTTTGGTCACTCTGAGGGGTTAAAAAGTGGTTATTCAACATGAGGCACGATCCAATTGACATTTTGAATCATTTTTGGTACAGTCCCAAAAATCAATTTTCTGATGAAAAACGATGACTCCGGACCTGTCGAACGTTTCCAAAATGGTCAATATGGATGAAATTTTAACATTTAATCTTTTGACTCTAAATGACTGTTGGATGTGAATTATGACTTTTTCAACTAAAATAAGTGTGTTTAAAGTCATTTATGTGCCTGAAATTGGTCAAAATTGAAGCTTTTGAGTAAGCAAAACTCTGTAAAAATGGCCATTTTGGTCACTCTGAGGGGTTAAAAAGTGGTTATTCAACATGAGGCACGATCCAATTGACATTTTGAATCATTTTTGGTACAGTCCCAAAAATCCATTTTCTGATGAAAAACGATGACTCCGGACCTGTCGAACGTTCCCAAAATGGTCAATATGGATGAAATTTTAACATTTAATCTTTTGACTCCAAATGACTGTTGGATGTGAATTATGACCTTTTCGACTAAAATAAGTGTGTTTAAAGTCTTTTCTGTGCCTGAAATTGGTCAAAATTGAAGCTTTTGAGTAAGCGAAACTCTGTAAAAATGGCAATGTTGGTCACTCTGAGGGGTTAAAAAGTGGTTATTCAACATGAGGCACGATCCATTTGACATTTTGAATCATTTTTGGTACAGTCCCAAAAATCCATTTTCTGATGAAAAACGATGACTCCGGACCTGTCGAACATTCCCAAAATGGGCAATATGGATGAAATTTTAACATTTAATCTTTTGACTCCAAGTGACTGTTGGATGTGAATTATGACTTTTTCAACTAAAATAAGTGTGTTTAAAGTCATTTATGTGCCTGAAATTGGTCAAAATTAAAGCTTTTGAATAAGCAAAAACTCTGTAAAAATGGCAATTTTGGTCACTCTGAGGGGCTAAAAAGTGGTTATTCCACATGAGGCACGATCCATTTGACATTTTGAATCATTTTTGGTACAGTCCCAAAAATCCATTTTCTGATGAAAAACGATGACTCCGGACCTGTCGAACGTTCCCAAAATGGTCAATATGGATGAAATTTTAACATTTAATCTTTTGACTCCAAATGACTGTTGGATGTGAATTATGACCTTTTCGACTAAAATAAGTGTGTTTAAAGTCATTTCTGTGCCTGAAATTGGTCAAAATTGAAGCTTTTGAGTAAGCGAAACTCTGTAAAAATGGCAATGTTGGTCACTCTGAGGGGTTAAAAAGTGGTTATTCAACATGAGGCACGATCCATTTGACATTTTGAATCATTTTTGGTACAGTCCCAAAAATCCATTTTCTGATGAAAAACGATGACTCCGGACCTGTCGAACATTCCCAAAATGGTCAATATGGATGAAATTTTAACATTTAATCTTTTGACTCCAAGTGACTGTTGGATGTGAATTATGACTTTTTCAACTAAAATAAGTGTGTTTAAAGTCATTTATGTGCCTGAAATTGGTCAAAATTAAAGCTTTTGAATAAGCAAAAACTCTGTAAAAATGGCAATTTTGGTCACTCTGAGGGGTTAAAAAGTGGTTATTCAACATGAGGCACGATCCATTTGACATTTTGAATTATTTTTGGTACAGTCCCAAAAATCCATTTTCTGATGAAAAACGATGACTCCGGACCTGTCGAACGTTCCCAAAATGGTCAATATGGATGAAATTTTAACATTTAATCTTTTGACTCCAAATGACTGTTGGATGTGAATTATGACCTTTTCGACTAAAATAAGTGTGTTTAAAGTCTTTTCTGTGCCTGAAATTGGTCAAAATTGAAGCTTTTGAGTAAGCGAAACTCTGTAAAAATGGCAATGTTGGTCACTCTGAGGGGTTAAAAAGTGGTTATTCAACATGAGGCACGATCCATTTGACATTTTGAATCATTTTTGGTACAGTCCCAAAAATCCATTTTCTGATGAAAAACGATGACTCCGGACCTGTCGAACATTCCCAAAATGGGCAATATGGATGAAATTTTAACATTTAATCTTTTGACTCCAAGTGACTGTTGGATGTGAATTATGACTTTTTCAACTAAAATAAGTGTGTTTAAAGTCATTTATGTGCCTGAAATTGGTCAAAATTAAAGCTTTTGAATAAGCAAAAACTCTGTAAAAATGGCAATTTTGGTCACTCTGAGGGGTTAAAAAGTGGTTATTCCACATGAGGCACGATCCATTTGACATTTTGAATCATTTTTGGTACAGTCCCAAAAATCCATTTTCTGATGAAAAACGATGACTCCGGACCTGTCGAACGTTCCCAAAATGGTCAATATGGATGAAATTTTAACATTTAATCTTTTGACTCCAAATGACTGTTGGATGGGAATTATGACTTTTTCAACTAAAATAAGTGTGTTTAAAGTCATTTATGTGCCTGAAATTGGTCAAAATTGAAGCTTTTGAGTAAGCAAAACTCTGTAAAAATGGCCATTTTGGTCACTCTGAGGGGTTAAAAAGTGGTTATTCTACATGAGGCACGATCCATTTGACATTTTGAATCATTTTTGGTACAGTCCCAAAAATCCATTTTCTGATGAAAAACGATGACTCCGGACCTGTCGAACGTTCACAAAATGGTCAATATGGATGAAATTTTAACATTTAATCTTTAGACTCTAAATGACTGTTGGATGTGAATTATGACTTTTTCAACTAAAATAAGTGTGTTTAAAGTCATTTATGTGCCTGAAATTGGTCACAATTAAAGCTTTTGAATAAGCAAAAACTCTGTAAAAATGGCAATTTTGGTCACTCTGAGGGGTTAAAAAGTGGTTATTCAACATGTGGCACGATCCATTTGACATTTTGAATCATTTTTGGTACAGTCCCAAAAATCCATTTTCTGATGAAAAACGATGACTCCGGACCTGTCGAACGTTTCCAAAATGGTCAATATGGATAACATTTTAACATTTAATCTTTTGACTCTAAATGACTGTTGGATGTGAATTATGACTTTTTCAACTAAATCAAGTGTGTTTAAAGTCATTTATGTGCCTGAAATTGGTCAAAATTGAAGCTTTTGAGTAAGCAAAACTCTGTAAAAATGGCCATTTTGGTCACTCTGAGGGGTTAAAAAGTGGTTATTCAACATGAGGCACGATCCAATTGACATTTTGAATCATTTTTGGTACAGTCCCAAAAATCCATTTTCTGATGAAAAACGATGACTCCGGACCTGTCGAACGATTCCAAAATGGTCAATATGGATGAAATTTTAACATGTAATCTTTTGACTCTAAATGACTGTTGGATGTGAATTATGACTTTTTCATCTAAAATAAGTGTGTTTAAAATCATTTATGCGCCTGAAATTGGTCAAAATTAAAGCTTTTGAGTAAGCAAAACTCTGTAAAAATGGCCATTTTGGTCACTCTGAGGGGTTAAAAAGTGGTTATTCAACATGAGGCACGATCCAATTGACATTTTGAATCATTTTTGGTACAGTCCCAAAAATCAATTTTCTGATGAAAAACGATGACTCCGGACCTGTCGAACGTTCCCAAAATGGTCAATATGGATGAAATTTTCACATTTAATATTAAGACTCTAAATGACTGTTGGATGTGAATTATGACTTTTTCAACTAAAATAAGTGTGTTTAAAGTCATTTATGTGCCTGAAATTGGTCAAAATTGAAGCTTTTGAGTAAGCAAAACTCTGTAAAAATGGCCATTTTGGTCACTCTGAGGGGTTAAAAAGTGGTTATTCAACATGAGGCATGATCCAATTGACATTTTGAATCATTTTTGGTACAGTCCCAAAAATCCATTTTCTGATGAAAAACGATGACTCCGGACCTGTCGAACGATTCCAAAATGGTCAATATGGATGAAATTTTAACATGTAATCTTTTGACTCTAAATGACTGTTGGATGTGAATTATGACTTTTTCAACTAAAATAAGTGTGTTTAAAATCATTTATGCGCCTGAAATTGGTCAAAATTAAAGCTTTTGAGTAAGCAAAACTCTGTAAAAATGGCCATTTTGGTCACTCTGAGGGGTTAAAAAGTGGTTATTCAACATGAGGCACGATCCAATTGACATTTTGAATCATTTTTGGTACAGTCCCAAAAATCAATTTTCTGATGAAAAACGATGACTCCGGACCTGTCGAACGTTTCCAAAATGGTCAATATGGATGAAATTTTAACATTTAATCTTTTGACTCTAAATGACTGTTGGATGTGAATTATGACTTTTTCAACTAAAATAAGTGTGTTTAAAGTCATTTATGTGCCTGAAATTGGTCAAAATTGAAGCTTTTGAGTAAGCAAAACTCTGTAAAAATGGCCATTTTGGTCACTCTGAGGGGTTAAAAAGTGGTTATTCAACATGAGGCACGATCCAATTGACATTTTGAATCATTTTTGGTACAGTCCCAAAAATCCATTTTCTGATGAAAAACGATGACTCCGGACCTGTCGAACGTTCCCAAAATGGTCAATATGGATGAAATTTTAACATTTAATCTTTTGACTCCAAATGACTGTTGGATGTGAATTATGACCTTTTCGACTAAAATAAGTGTGTTTAAAGTCTTTTCTGTGCCTGAAATTGGTCAAAATTGAAGCTTTTGAGTAAGCGAAACTCTGTAAAAATGGCAATGTTGGTCACTCTGAGGGGTTAAAAAGTGGTTATTCAACATGAGGCACGATCCATTTGACATTTTGAATCATTTTTGGTACAGTCCCAAAAATCCATTTTCTGATGAAAAACGATGACTCCGGACCTGTCGAACATTCCCAAAATGGGCAATATGGATGAAATTTTAACATTTAATCTTTTGACTCCAAGTGACTGTTGGATGTGAATTATGACTTTTTCAACTAAAATAAGTGTGTTTAAAGTCATTTATGTGCCTGAAATTGGTCAAAATTAAAGCTTTTGAATAAGCAAAAACTCTGTAAAAATGGCAATTTTGGTCACTCTGAGGGGCTAAAAAGTGGTTATTCCACATGAGGCACGATCCATTTGACATTTTGAATCATTTTTGGTACAGTCCCAAAAATCCATTTTCTGATGAAAAACGATGACTCCGGACCTGTCGAACGTTCCCAAAATGGTCAATATGGATGAAATTTTAACATTTAATCTTTTGACTCCAAATGACTGTTGGATGTGAATTATGACCTTTTCGACTAAAATAAGTGTGTTTAAAGTCATTTCTGTGCCTGAAATTGGTCAAAATTGAAGCTTTTGAGTAAGCGAAACTCTGTAAAAATGGCAATGTTGGTCACTCTGAGGGGTTAAAAAGTGGTTATTCAACATGAGGCACGATCCATTTGACATTTTGAATCATTTTTGGTACAGTCCCAAAAATCCATTTTCTGATGAAAAACGATGACTCCGGACCTGTCGAACATTCCCAAAATGGTCAATATGGATGAAATTTTAACATTTAATCTTTTGACTCCAAGTGACTGTTGGATGTGAATTATGACTTTTTCAACTAAAATAAGTGTGTTTAAAGTCATTTATGTGCCTGAAATTGGTCAAAATTAAAGCTTTTGAATAAGCAAAAACTCTGTAAAAATGGCAATTTTGGTCACTCTGAGGGGTTAAAAAGTGGTTATTCAACATGAGGCACGATCCATTTGACATTTTGAATTATTTTTGGTACAGTCCCAAAAATCCATTTTCTGATGAAAAACGATGACTCCGGACCTGTCGAACGTTCCCAAAATGGTCAATATGGATGAAATTTTAACATTTAATCTTTTGACTCCAAATGACTGTTGGATGTGAATTATGACCTTTTCGACTAAAATAAGTGTGTTTAAAGTCTTTTCTGTGCCTGAAATTGGTCAAAATTGAAGCTTTTGAGTAAGCGAAACTCTGTAAAAATGGCAATGTTGGTCACTCTGAGGGGTTAAAAAGTGGTTATTCAACATGAGGCACGATCCATTTGACATTTTGAATCATTTTTGGTACAGTCCCAAAAATCCATTTTCTGATGAAAAACGATGACTCCGGACCTGTCGAACGTTCCCAAAATGGTCAATATGGATGAAATTTTAACATTTAATCTTTTGACTCCAAATGACTGTTGGATGGGAATTATGACTTTTTCAACTAAAATAAGTGTGTTTAAAGTCATTTATGTGCCTGAAATTGGTCAAAATTGAAGCTTTTGAGTAAGCAAAACTCTGTAAAAATGGCCATTTTGGTCACTCTGAGGGGTTAAAAAGTGGTTATTCTACATGAGGCACGATCCATTTGACATTTTGAATCATTTTTGGTACAGTCCCAAAAATCCATTTTCTGATGAAAAACGATGACTCCGGACCTGTCGAACGTTCACAAAATGGTCAATATGGATGAAATTTTAACATTTAATCTTTAGACTCTAAATGACTGTTGGATGTGAATTATGACTTTTTCAACTAAAATAAGTGTGTTTAAAGTCATTTATGTGCCTGAAATTGGTCACAATTAAAGCTTTTGAATAAGCAAAAACTCTGTAAAAATGGCAATTTTGGTCACTCTGAGGGGTTAAAAAGTGGTTATTCAACATGTGGCACGATCCATTTGACATTTTGAATCATTTTTGGTACAGTCCCAAAAATCCATTTTCTGATGAAAAACGATGACTCCGGACCTGTCGAACGTTTCCAAAATGGTCAATATGGATAACATTTTAACATTTAATCTTTTGACTCTAAATGACTGTTGGATGTGAATTATGACTTTTTCAACTAAATCAAGTGTGTTTAAAGTCATTTATGTGCCTGAAATTGGTCAAAATTGAAGCTTTTGAGTAAGCAAAACTCTGTAAAAATGGCCATTTTGGTCACTCTGAGGGGTTAAAAAGTGGTTATTCAACATGAGGCACGATCCAATTGACATTTTGAATCATTTTTGGTACAGTCCCAAAAATCCATTTTCTGATGAAAAACGATGACTCCGGACCTGTCGAACGATTCCAAAATGGTCAATATGGATGAAATTTTAACATGTAATCTTTTGACTCTAAATGACTGTTGGATGTGAATTATGACTTTTTCATCTAAAATAAGTGTGTTTAAAATCATTTATGCGCCTGAAATTGGTCAAAATTAAAGCTTTTGAGTAAGCAAAACTCTGTAAAAATGGCCATTTTGGTCACTCTGAGGGGTTAAAAAGTGGTTATTCAACATGAGGCACGATCCAATTGACATTTTGAATCATTTTTGGTACAGTCCCAAAAATCAATTTTCTGATGAAAAACGATGACTCCGGACCTGTCGAACGTTCCCAAAATGGTCAATATGGATGAAATTTTCACATTTAATCTTAAGACTCTAAATGACTGTTGGATGTGAATTATGACTTTTTCAACTAAAATAAGTGTGTTTAAAGTCATTTATGTGCCTGAAATTGGTAAAAATTGAAGCTTTTGAGTAAGCAAAACTCTGTAAAAATGGCAATTTTGGTCACTCTGAGGGGTTAAAAAGTGGTTATTCAACATGAGGCACGATCCATTTGACATTTTGAATCATTTTTGGTACAGTCCCAAAAATCCATTTTCTGATGAAAAACGATGACTCTGGACCTGTCGAACGTTTCCAAAATGGTCAATATGGATGAAATTTTAACATTTAATCTTTTTTACTCTAAATGACTGTTGGATGTGAATTATGCCTTTTTCAACTAAATCAAGTGTGTTTAAAGTCATTTATGTGCCTGAAATTGGTCAAAATTGAAGCTTTTGAGTAAGCAAAACTCTGTAAAAATGGCCATTTTGGTCACTCTGAGGGGTTAAAAAGTGGTTATTCAACATGAGGCACGATCCAATTGACATTTTGAATCATTTTTGGTACAGTCCCAAAAATCCATTTTCTGATGAAAAATGATGACTCCGGACCTGTCGAACGATTCCAAAATGGTCAATATGGATGAAATTTTAACATGTAATCTTTTGACTCTAAATGACTGTTGAATGTGAATTATGACTTTTTCAACTAAAATAAGTGTGTTTAAAATCATTTATGCGCCTGAAATTGGTCAAAATTAAAGCTTTTGAGTAAGCAAAACTCTGTAAAAATGGCCATTTTGGTCACTCTGAGGGGTTAAAAAGTGGTTATTCAACATGAGGCACGATCCAATTGACATTTTGAATCATTTTTGGTACAGTCCCAAAAATCCATTTTCTGATGAAAAACGATGACTCCGGACCTGTCGAACGATTCCAAAATGGTCAATATGGATGAAATTTTAACATTTAATCTTTTGACTCTAAATGACTGTTGGATGTGAATTATGACTTTTTCAACTAAAATAGGTGTGTTTAAAGTCATTTATGTGCCTGAAATTCGTAAAAAATGAAGCTTTTGAGTAAGCAAAACTCTGTAAAAATGGCCATTTTGGTCACTCTGAGTGGTTAAAAAGTGGTTATTCAACATGAGGCACGATCCAATTGACATTTTGAATCATTTTTGGTACAGTCCCAAAAATCCATTTTCTGATGAAAAACGATGACTCCGGACCTGTCGAACGTTCCCAAAATGGTCAATATGGATGAAATTTTGACATTTAATCTTTTGACTCCAAATGACTGTTGGATGTGAATTATGACCTTTTTGACTAAAATAAGTGTGTTTAAAGTCATTTCTGTGCCTGAAATTGGTCAAAATTGAAGCTTTTGAGTAAGCGAAACTCTGTAAAAATGGCAATGTTGGTCACTCTGAGGGGTTAAAAAGTGGTTATTCAAGATGAGGCACGATCCATTTGACATTTTGAATCATTTTTGGTACAGTCCCAAAAATCCATTTTCTGATGAAAAACGATGACTCCGGACCTGTCGAACGTTCCCAAAATGGTCAATATGGATGAAATTTTAACATTTAATCTTTTGACTCCAAATGACTGTTGGATGTGAATTATGACCTTTTCGACTAAAATAAGTGTGTTTAAAGTCATTTCTGTGCCTGAAATTGGTCAAAATTGAAGCTTTTGAGTAAGCGAAACTCTGTAAAAATGGCAATGTTGGTCACTCTGAGGGGTTAAAAAGTGGTTATTCAACACGAGGCACGATCCATTTGACATTTTGAATCATTTTTGGTACAGTCCCAAAAATCAATTTTCTGATGAAAAACGATGACTCCGGACCTGTCGAACATTCCCAAAATGGTCAATATGGATGAAATTTTAACATTTAATCTTTTGACTCCAAGTGACTGTTGGATGTGAATTTTGACTTTTTCAACTAAAATAAGTGTGTTTAAAGTCATTTATGTGCCTGAAATTGTTCAAAATTAAAGCTTTTGAATAAGCAAAAACTCTGTAAAAATGGCAATTTTGGTCACTCTGAGGGGTTAAAAAGTGGTTATTCAACATGAGGCACGATCCATTTGACATTTTGAATCATTTTTGGTACAGTCCCAAAAATCCATTTTCTGATGAAAAACGATGACTCCGGACCTGTCGAACGTTCCCAAAATGGTCAATATGGATGAAATTTTAACATTTAATCTTTTGACTCCAAATGACTGTTGGATGGGAATTACGACTTTTTCAACTAAAATAAGTGTGTTTAAAGTCATTTATGTGCCTGAAATTGGTCAAAATTGAAGCTTTTGAGTAAGCAAAACTCTGTAAAAATGGCCATTTTGGTCACTCTGAGGGGTTAAAAAGTGGTTATTCAACATGAGGCACGATCCATTTGACATTTTGAATCATTTTTGGTACAGTCCCAAAAATCCATTTTCTGATGAAAAACGATGACTCCTGACCTGTCGAACGTTCACAAAATGGTCAATATGGATGAAATTTTAACATTTAATCTTTAGACTCTAATTGACTGTTGGATGTGAATTATGACTTTTTCAACTAAATCAAGTGTGTTTAAAGTCATTTATGTGCCTGAAATTGGTCAAAATTGAAGCTTTTGAGTAAGCAAAACTCTGTAAAAATGGCCATTTTGGTCACTCTGAGGGGTTAAAAAGTGGTTATTCAACATGAGGCACGATCCAATTGACATTTTGAATCATTTTTGGTACAGTCCCAAAAATCCATTTTCTGATGAAAAACGATGACTCCGGACCTGTCGAACGATTCCAAAATGGTCAATATGGATGAAATTTTAACATGTAATCTTTTGACTCTAAATGACTGTTGGATGTGAATTATGACTTTTTCAACTAAATCAAGTGTGTTTAAAGTCTTTTATGTGCCTGAAATTTGTCAAAATTGAAGCTTTTGAGTAAGCAAAACTCTGTAAAAATGGCCATTTTGGTCACTCTGAGGGGTTAAAAAGTGGTTATTCAACATGAGGCACGATCCAATTGACATTTTGAATCATTTTTGGTACAGTCCCAAAAATCCATTTTCTGATGAAAAACGATGACTCCGGACCTGTTGAACGTTCCCAAAATGGTCAATATGGATGAGATTTTAACATTTAATCTTTTGACTCCAAATGACTGGTGGATGGGAATTATGACTTTTTCAACTAAATCAAGTGTGTTTAAAGTCTTTTATGTGCCTGAAATTTGTCAAAATTGAAGCTTTTGAGTAAGCAAAACTCTGTAAAAATGGCCATTTTGGTCACTCTGAGGGGTTAAAAAGTGGTTATTCAACATGAGGCACGATCCATTTGACATTTTGAATCATTTTTGGTACAGTCCCAAAAATCCATTTTCTGATGAAAAACGATGACTCTGGACCTGTCGAACGTTCACAAAATGGTCAATATGGATGAAATTTTAACATTTAATCTTTAGACTCTAAATGACTGTTGGATGTGAATTATGACTTTTTCAACTAAAATAAGTGTGTTTAAAGTCATTTATGTGCCTGAAATTGGTCACAATTAAAGCTTTTGAATAAGCAAAAACTCTGTAAAAATGGCAATTTTGGTCACTCTGAGGGGTTAAAAAGTGGTTATTCAACATGAGGCACGATCCATTTGACATTTTGAATCATTTTTGGTACAGTCCCAAAAATCCATTTTCTGATGAAAAACGATGATTCCGGACCTGTCTGACGTTTCCAAAATGGTCAATATGGATAAAATTTTAACATTTAATCTTTTGACTCTAAATGACTGTTGGATGTGAATTATGACTTTTTCAACTAAATCAAGTGTGTTTAAAGTCATTTATGTGCCTGAAATTGGTCAAAATTGAAGCTTTTGAGTAAGCAAAACTCTGTAAAAATGGCCATTTTGGTTACTCTGAGGGGTTAAAAAGTGGTTATTCAACATGAGGCATGATCCAATTGACATTTTGAATAATTTTTGGTACAGTCCCAAAAATCCATTTTCTGATGAAAAACGATGACTCCGGACCTGTCGAACGTTCCCAAAATGGTCAATATGGATGAAATTTTAACATTTAATCTTTAGACTCTAAATGACTGTTGGATGTGAATTATGACTTTTTCAACTAAAATAAGTGTGTTTAAAGTCATTTATGTGCCTGAAATTGGTCAAAATTAAAGCTTTTGAATATGCAAAAACTCTGTAAAAATGGCAATTTTGGTCACTCTGAGGGGTTAAAAAGTGGTTATTCAACATGAGGCACGATCCATTTGACATTTTGAATCATTTTTGGTACAGTCCCAAAAATCCATTTTCTGATGAAAAACGATGACTCCGGACCTGTCGAACGTTTCCAAAATGGTCAATAGGGATGAAATTTTAACATGTAATCTTTTGACTCTAAATGACTGTTGGATGTGAATGATGACTTTTTCAACTAAATCAAGTGTGTTTAAAGTCATTTCTGTGCCTGAAATTGGTCAAAATTGAAGCTTTTGAGTAAGCGAAACTCTGTAAAAATGGCAATGTTGGTCACTCTGAGGGGTTAAAAAGTGGTTATTCAACATGAGGCACGATCCATTTGACATTTTGAATCATTTTTGGTACAGTCCCAAAAATCCATTTTCTGATGAAAAACGATGACTCCGGACCTGTCGAACATTCCCAAAATGTTCAATATGGATGAAATTTTAACATTTAATCTTTTGACTCCAAGTGACTGTTGGATGTGAATTATGACTTTTTCAACTAAAATAAGTGTGTTTAAAGTCATTTATGTGCCTGAAATTGGTCAAAATTAAAGCTTTTGAATAAGCAAAAACTCTGTAAAAATGGCAACTTTGGTCACTCTGAGGGGTTAAAAAGTGGTTATTCAACATGAGGCACGATCCATTTGACATTTTGAATCATTTTTGGTACAGTCCCAAAAATCCATTTTCTGATGAAAAACGATGACTCCGGACCTGTCGAACGTTCCCAAAATGGTCAATATGGATGAAATTTTAACATTTAATCTTTTGACTCCAAATGACTGTTGGACGGGAATTATGACTTTTTCAACTAAAATAAGTGTGTTTAAAGTCATTTATGTGCCTGAAATTGGTCAAAATTGAAGCTTTTGAGTAAGCAAAACTCTGTAAAAATGGCCATTTTGGTCACTCTGAGGGGTTAAAAAGTGGTTATTCAACATGAGGCACGATCCATTTGACATTTTGAATCATTTTTGGTACAGTCCCAAAAATCCATTTTCTGATGAAAAACGATGACTCCGGACCTGTCGAACGTTCACAAAATGGTCAATATGGATGAAATTTTAACATTTAATCTTTAGACTCTAAATGACTGTTGGATGTGAATTATGACTTTTTCAACTAAAATAAGTGTGTTCAAAGTCATTTATGTGCCTGAAATTGGTCACAATTAAAGCTTTTGAATAAGCAAAAACTCTGTAAAAATGGCAATTTTGGTCACTCTGAGGGGTTAAAAAGTGGTTATTCAACATGAGGCACGATCCATTTGACATTTTGAATCATTTTTGGTACAGTCCCAACAATCTATTTTCTGATGAAAAACGATGATTCCAGACCTGTCGAACGTTTCCAAAATGGTCAATATGGATAAAATTTTAACATTTAATCTTTTGACTCTAAATGACTGTTGGATGTGAATTATGACTTTTTCAACTAAATCAAGTGTGTTTAAAGTCATTTATGTGCCTGAAATTGGTCAAAATTGAAGCTTTTGAGTAAGCAAAACTCTGTAAAAATGGCCATTTTGGTCACTCTGAGGGGTTAAAAAGTGGTTATTCAACATGAGGCATGATCCAATTGACATTTTGAATCATTTTTGGTACAGTCCCAAAAATCCATTTTCTGATGAAAAACGATGACTCCGGACCTGTCGAACGATTCCAAAATGGTCAATATGGATGAAATTTTAACATGTAATCTTTTGACTCTAAATGACTGTTGGATGTGAATTATGACTTTTTCAACTAAAATAAGTGTGTTTAAAATCATTTATGCGCCTGAAATTGGTCAAAATTAAAGCTTTTGAGTAAGCAAAACTCTGTAAAAATGGCCATTTTGGTCACTCTGAGGGGTTAAAAAGTGGTTATTCAACATGAGGCACGATCCAATTGACATTTTGAATCATTTTTGGTACAGTCCCAAAAATCAATTTTCTGATGAAAAACGATGACTCCGGACCTGTCGAACGTTTCCAAAATGGTCAATATGCATGAAATTTTAACATTTAATCTTTTGACTCCAAATGACTGTTGGATGTGAATTATGACCTTTTCGACTAAAATAAGTGTGTTTAAAGTCTTTTCTGTGCCTGAAATTGGTCAAAATTGAAGCTTTTGAGTAAGCGAAACTCTGTAAAAATGGCAATGTTGGTCACTCTGAGGGGTTAAAAAGTGGTTATTCAACATGAGGCACGATCCATTTGACATTTTGAATCATTTTTGGTACAGTCCCAAAAATCCATTTTCTGATGAAAAACGATGACTCCGGACCTGTCGAACGATTCCAAAATGGTCAATATGGATGAAATTTTAACATGTAATCTTTTGACTCTAAATGACTGTTGGATGTGAATTATGACTTTTTCAACTAAAATAAGTGTGTTTAAAATCATTTATGCGCCTGAAATTGGTCAAAATTAAAGCTTTTGAGTAAGCAAAACTCTGTAAAAATGGCCATTTTGGTCACTCTGAGGGGTTAAAAAGTGGTTATTCAACATGAGGCACGATCCAATTGACATTTTGAATCATTTTTGGTACAGTCCCAAAAATCAATTTTCTGATGAAAAACGATGACTCCGGACCTGTCGAACGTTTCCAAAATGGTCAATATGCATGTCATTTTAACATTTAATCTTTTGACTCTAAATGACTGTTGGATGTGAATTATGACTTTTTCAACTAAAATAAGTGTGTTTAAAGTCATTTATGTGCCTGAAATTGGTCAAAATTGAAGCTTTTGAGTAAGCAAAACTCTGTAAAAATGGCCATTTTGGTCACTCTGAGGGGTTAAAAAGTCGTTATTCAACATGAGGCACGATCCAATTGACATTTTGAATCATTTTTGGTACAGTCCCAAAAATCCATTTTCTGATGAAAAACGATGACTCCGGACCTGTCGAACGTTCCCAAAATGGTCAATATGGATGAAATTTTAACATTTAATCTTTTGACTCCAAATGACTGTTGGATGTGAATTATGACCTTTTCGACTAAAATAAGTGTGTTTAAAGTCATTTCTGTGCCTGAAATTGGTCAAAATTGAAGCTTTTGAGTAAGCGAAACTCTGTAAAAATGGCAATGTTGGTCACTCTGAGGGGTTAAAAAGTGGTTATTCAACATGAGGCACGATCCAATTGACATTTTGAATCATTTTTGGTACAGTCCCAAAAATCAATTTTCTGAAGAAAAACGATGACTCCGGACCTGTCGAACGTTCCCAAAATGGTCAATATGGATGAAATTTTCACATTTAATCTTAAGACTCTAAATGACTGTTGGATGTGAATTATGACTTTTTCAACTAAAATAAGTGTGTTTAAAGTCATTTATGTGCCTGAAATTGGTCAAAATTAAAGCTTTTGAGTAAGCAAAACTCTGTAAAAATGGCAATTTTGGTCACTCTGAGGGGTTAAAAAGTGGTTATTCAACATGAGGCACGATCCATTTGACATTTTGAATCATTTTTGGTACAGTCCCAAAAATCCATTTTCTGATGAAAAACGATGACTCTGGACCTGTCGAACGTTTCCAAAATGGTCAATATGGATGAAATTTTAACATTTAATCTTTTTTACTCTAAATGACTGTTGGATGTGAATTATGCCTTTTTCAACTAAATCAAGTGTGTTTAAAGTCATTTATGTGCCTGAAATTGGTCAAAATTGAAGCTTTTGAGTAAGCAAAACTCTGTAAAAATGGCCATTTTGGTCACTCTGAGGGGTTAAAAAGTGGTTATTCAACATGAGGCACGATCCAATTGACATTTTGAATCATTTTTGGTACAGTCCCAAAAATCCATTTTCTGATGAAAAATGATGACTCCGGACCTGTCGAACGATTCCAAAATGGTCAATATGGATGAAATTTTAACATGTAATCTTTTGACTCTAAATGACTGTTGAATGTGAATTATGACTTTTTCAACTAAAATAAGTGTGTTTAAAATCATTTATGCGCCTGAAATTGGTCAAAATTAAAGCTTTTGAGTAAGCAAAACTCTGTAAAAATGGCCATTTTGGTCACTCTGAGGGGTTAAAAAGTGGTTATTCAACATGAGGCACGATCCAATTGACATTTTGAATCATTTTTGGTACAGTCCCAAAAATCCATTTTCTGATGAAAAACGATGACTCCGGACCTGTCGAACGATTCCAAAATGGTCAATATGGATGAAATTTTAACATTTAATCTTTTGACTCTAAATGACTGTTGGATGTGAATTATGACTTTTTCAACTAAAATAGGTGTGTTTAAAGTCATTTATGTGCCTGAAATTCGTAAAAAATGAAGCTTTTGAGTAAGCAAAACTCTGTAAAAATGGCCATTTTGGTCACTCTGAGTGGTTAAAAAGTGGTTATTCAACATGAGGCACGATCCAATTGACATTTTGAATCATTTTTGGTACAGTCCCAAAAATCCATTTTCTGATGAAAAACGATGACTCCGGACCTGTCGAACGTTCCCAAAATGGTCAATATGGATGAAATTTTGACATTTAATCTTTTGACTCCAAATGACTGTTGGATGTGAATTATGACCTTTTTGACTAAAATAAGTGTGTTTAAAGTCATTTCTGTGCCTGAAATTGGTCAAAATTGAAGCTTTTGAGTAAGCGAAACTCTGTAAAAATGGCAATGTTGGTCACTCTGAGGGGTTAAAAAGTGGTTATTCAAGATGAGGCACGATCCATTTGACATTTTGAATCATTTTTGGTACAGTCCCAAAAATCCATTTTCTGATGAAAAACGATGACTCCGGACCTGTCGAACGTTCCCAAAATGGTCAATATGGATGAAATTTTAACATTTAATCTTTTGACTCCAAATGACTGTTGGATGTGAATTATGACCTTTTCGACTAAAATAAGTGTGTTTAAAGTCATTTCTGTGCCTGAAATTGGTCAAAATTGAAGCTTTTGAGTAAGCGAAACTCTGTAAAAATGGCAATGTTGGTCACTCTGAGGGGTTAAAAAGTGGTTATTCAACACGAGGCACGATCCATTTGACATTTTGAATCATTTTTGGTACAGTCCCAAAAATCAATTTTCTGATGAAAAACGATGACTCCGGACCTGTCGAACATTCCCAAAATGGTCAATATGGATGAAATTTTAACATTTAATCTTTTGACTCCAAGTGACTGTTGGATGTGAATTTTGACTTTTTCAACTAAAATAAGTGTGTTTAAAGTCATTTATGTGCCTGAAATTGTTCAAAATTAAAGCTTTTGAATAAGCAAAAACTCTGTAAAAATGGCAATTTTGGTCACTCTGAGGGGTTAAAAAGTGGTTATTCAACATGAGGCACGATCCATTTGACATTTTGAATCATTTTTGGTACAGTCCCAAAAATCCATTTTCTGATGAAAAACGATGACTCCGGACCTGTCGAACGTTCCCAAAATGGTCAATATGGATGAAATTTTAACATTTAATCTTTTGACTCCAAATGACTGTTGGATGGGAATTACGACTTTTTCAACTAAAATAAGTGTGTTTAAAGTCATTTATGTGCCTGAAATTGGTCAAAATTGAAGCTTTTGAGTAAGCAAAACTCTGTAAAAATGGCCATTTTGGTCACTCTGAGGGGTTAAAAAGTGGTTATTCAACATGAGGCACGATCCATTTGACATATTGAATCATTTTTGGTACAGTCCCAAAAATCAATTTTCTGATGAAAAACGATGACTCCGGACCTGTCGAACGTTCACAAAATGGTCAATATGGATGAAATTTTAACATTTAATCTTTAGACTCTAATTGACTGTTGGATGTGAATTATGACTTTTTCAACTAAATCAAGTGTGTTTAAAGTCATTTATGTGCCTGAAATTGGTCAAAATTGAAGCTTTTGAGTAAGCAAAACTCTGTAAAAATGGCCATTTTGGTCACTCTGAGGGGTTAAAAAGTGGTTATTCAACATGAGGCACGATCCAATTGACATTTTGAATCATTTTTGGTACAGTCCCAAAAATCCATTTTCTGATGAAAAACGATGACTCCGGACCTGTCGAACGATTCCAAAATGGTCAATATGGATGAAATTTTAACATGTAATCTTTTGACTCTAAATGACTGTTGGATGTGAATTATGACTTTTTCAACTAAATCAAGTGTGTTTAAAGTCTTTTATGTGCCTGAAATTTGTCAAAATTGAAGCTTTTGAGTAAGCAAAACTCTGTAAAAATGGCCATTTTGGTCACTCTGAGGGGTTAAAAAGTGGTTATTCAACATGAGGCACGATCCAATTGACATTTTGAATCATTTTTGGTACAGTCCCAAAAATCCATTTTCTGATGAAAAACGATGACTCCGGACCTGTTGAACGTTCCCAAAATGGTCAATATGGATGAGATTTTAACATTTAATCTTTTGACTCCAAATGACTGGTGGATGGGAATTATGACTTTTTCAACTAAAATAAGTGTGTTTAAAGTCATTTATGTGCCTGAAATTGGTCAAAATTGAAGCTTTTGAGTAAGCAAAACTCTGTAAAAATGGCGATTTTGGTCACTCTGAGGGGTTAAAAAGTGGTTATTCAACATGAGGCACGATCCATTTGACATTTTGAATCATTTTTGGTACAGTCCCAAAAATCCATTTTCTGATGAAAAACGATGACTCTGGACCTGTCGAACGTTCACAAAATGGTCAATATGGATGAAATTTTAACATTTAATCTTTAGACTCTAAATGACTGTTGGATGTGAATTATGACTTTTTCAACTAAAATAAGTGTGTTTAAAGTCATTTATGTGCCTGAAATTGGTCACAATTAAAGCTTTTGAATAAGCAAAAACTCTGTAAAAATGGCAATTTTGGTCACTCTGAGGGGTTAAAAAGTGGTTATTCAACATGAGGCACGATCCATTTGACATTTTGAATCATTTTTGGTACAGTCCCAAAAATCCATTTTCTGATGAAAAACGATGATTCCGGACCTGTCTGACGTTTCCAAAATGGTCAATATGGATAAAATTTTAACATTTAATCTTTTGACTCTAAATGACTGTTGGATGTGAATTATGACTTTTTCAACTAAATCAAGTGTGTTTAAAGTCATTTATGTGCCTGAAATTGGTCAAAATTGAAGCTTTTGAGTAAGCAAAACTCTGTAAAAATGGCCATTTTGGTTACTCTGAGGGGTTAAAAAGTGGTTATTCAACATGAGGCATGATCCAATTGACATTTTGAATAATTTTTGGTACAGTCCCAAAAATCCATTTTCTGATGAAAAACGATGACTCCGGACCTGTCGAACGTTCCCAAAATGGTCAATATGGATGAAATTTTAACATTTAATCTTTAGACTCTAAATGACTGTTGGATGTGAATTATGACTTTTTCAACTAAAATAAGTGTGTTTAAAGTCATTTATGTGCCTGAAATTGGTCAAAATTAAAGCTTTTGAATATGCAAAAACTCTGTAAAAATGGCAATTTTGGTCACTCTGAGGGGTTAAAAAGTGGTTATTCAACATGAGGCACGATCC
The DNA here is from genome assembly GCF_964263255.1 of Lissotriton vulgaris. NCBI lineage: Eukaryota > Metazoa > Chordata > Amphibia > Caudata > Salamandridae > Lissotriton > Lissotriton vulgaris. The sequence goes on from NW_028249200.1 coordinate 36,305, forward strand.
ATTTGACATTTTGAATCATTTTTGGTACAGTCCCAAAAATCCATTTTCTGATGAAAAACGATGACTCCGGACCTGTCGAACGTTTCCAAAATGGTCAATAGGGATGAAATTTTAACATGTAATCTTTTGACTCTAAATGACTGTTGGATGTGAATGATGACTTTTTCAACTAAATCAAGTGTGTTTAAAGTCATTTCTGTGCCTGAAATTGGTCAAAATTGAAGCTTTTGAGTAAGCGAAACTCTGTAAAAATGGCAATGTTGGTCACTCTGAGGGGTTAAAAAGTGGTTATTCAACATGAGGCACGATCCATTTGACATTTTGAATCATTTTTGGTACAGTCCCAAAAATCCATTTTCTGATGAAAAACGATGACTCCGGACCTGTCGAACATTCCCAAAATGTTCAATATGGATGAAATTTTAACATTTAATCTTTTGACTCCAAGTGACTGTTGGATGTGAATTATGACTTTTTCAACTAAAATAAGTGTGTTTAAAGTCATTTATGTGCCTGAAATTGGTCAAAATTAAAGCTTTTGAATAAGCAAAAACTCTGTAAAAATGGCAACTTTGGTCACTCTGAGGGGTTAAAAAGTGGTTATTCAACATGAGGCACGATCCATTTGACATTTTGAATCATTTTTGGTACAGTCCCAAAAATCCATTTTCTGATGAAAAACGATGACTCCGGACCTGTCGAACGTTCCCAAAATGGTCAATATGGATGAAATTTTAACATTTAATCTTTTGACTCCAAATGACTGTTGGACGGGAATTATGACTTTTTCAACTAAAATAAGTGTGTTTAAAGTCATTTATGTGCCTGAAATTGGTCAAAATTGAAGCTTTTGAGTAAGCAAAACTCTGTAAAAATGGCCATTTTGGTCACTCTGAGGGGTTAAAAAGTGGTTATTCAACATGAGGCACGATCCATTTGACATTTTGAATCATTTTTGGTACAGTCCCAAAAATCCATTTTCTGATGAAAAACGATGACTCCGGACCTGTCGAACGTTCACAAAATGGTCAATATGGATGAAATTTTAACATTTAATCTTTAGACTCTAAATGACTGTTGGATGTGAATTATGACTTTTTCAACTAAAATAAGTGTGTTCAAAGTCATTTATGTGCCTGAAATTGGTCACAATTAAAGCTTTTGAATAAGCAAAAACTCTGTAAAAATGGCAATTTTGGTCACTCTGAGGGGTTAAAAAGTGGTTATTCAACATGAGGCACGATCCATTTGACATTTTGAATCATTTTTGGTACAGTCCCAACAATCTATTTTCTGATGAAAAACGATGATTCCGGACCTGTCGAACGTTTCCAAAATGGTCAATATGGATAAAATTTTAACATTTAATCTTTTGACTCTAAATGACTGTTGGATGTGAATTATGACTTTTTCAACTAAATCAAGTGTGTTTAAAGTCATTTATGTGCCTGAAATTGGTCAAAATTGAAGCTTTTGAGTAAGCAAAACTCTGTAAAAATGGCCATTTTGGTCACTCTGAGGGGTTAAAAAGTGGTTATTCAACATGAGGCATGATCCAATTGACATTTTGAATCATTTTTGGTACAGTCCCAAAAATCCATTTTCTGATGAAAAACGATGACTCCGGACCTGTCGAACGATTCCAAAATGGTCAATATGGATGAAATTTTAACATGTAATCTTTTGACTCTAAATGACTGTTGGATGTGAATTATGACTTTTTCAACTAAAATAAGTGTGTTTAAAATCATTTATGCGCCTGAAATTGGTCAAAATTAAAGCTTTTGAGTAAGCAAAACTCTGTAAAAATGGCCATTTTGGTCACTCTGAGGGGTTAAAAAGTGGTTATTCAACATGAGGCACGATCCAATTGACATTTTGAATCATTTTTGGTACAGTCCCAAAAATCAATTTTCTGATGAAAAACGATGACTCCGGACCTGTCGAACGTTTCCAAAATGGTCAATATGCATGAAATTTTAACATTTAATCTTTTGACTCCAAATGACTGTTGGATGTGAATTATGACCTTTTCGACTAAAATAAGTGTGTTTAAAGTCTTTTCTGTGCCTGAAATTGGTCAAAATTGAAGCTTTTGAGTAAGCGAAACTCTGTAAAAATGGCAATGTTGGTCACTCTGAGGGGTTAAAAAGTGGTTATTCAACATGAGGCACGATCCATTTGACATTTTGAATCATTTTTGGTACAGTCCCAAAAATCCATTTTCTGATGAAAAACGATGACTCCGGACCTGTCGAACGATTCCAAAATGGTCAATATGGATGAAATTTTAACATGTAATCTTTTGACTCTAAATGACTGTTGGATGTGAATTATGACTTTTTCAACTAAAATAAGTGTGTTTAAAATCATTTATGCGCCTGAAATTGGTCAAAATTAAAGCTTTTGAGTAAGCAAAACTCTGTAAAAATGGCCATTTTGGTCACTCTGAGGGGTTAAAAAGTGGTTATTCAACATGAGGCACGATCCAATTGACATTTTGAATCATTTTTGGTACAGTCCCAAAAATCAATTTTCTGATGAAAAACGATGACTCCGGACCTGTCGAACGTTTCCAAAATGGTCAATATGCATGTCATTTTAACATTTAATCTTTTGACTCTAAATGACTGTTGGATGTGAATTATGACTTTTTCAACTAAAATAAGTGTGTTTAAAGTCATTTATGTGCCTGAAATTGGTCAAAATTGAAGCTTTTGAGTAAGCAAAACTCTGTAAAAATGGCCATTTTGGTCACTCTGAGGGGTTAAAAAGTCGTTATTCAACATGAGGCACGATCCAATTGACATTTTGAATCATTTTTGGTACAGTCCCAAAAATCCATTTTCTGATGAAAAACGATGACTCCGGACCTGTCGAACGTTCCCAAAATGGTCAATATGGATGAAATTTTAACATTTAATCTTTTGACTCCAAATGACTGTTGGATGTGAATTATGACCTTTTCGACTAAAATAAGTGTGTTTAAAGTCATTTCTGTGCCTGAAATTGGTCAAAATTGAAGCTTTTGAGTAAGCGAAACTCTGTAAAAATGGCAATGTTGGTCACTCTGAGGGGTTAAAAAGTGGTTATTCAACATGAGGCACGATCCATTTGACATTTTGAATCATTTTTGGTACAGTCCCAAAAATCCATTTTCTGATGAAAAACGATGACTCCGGACCTGTCGAACATTCCCAAAATGGTCAATATGGATGAAATTTTAACATTTAATCTTTTGACTCCAAGTGACTGTTGGATGTGAATTATGACTTTTTCAACTAAAATAAGTGTGTTTAAAGTCATTTATGTGCCTGAAATTGGTCAAAATTAAAGCTTTTGAATAAGCAAAAACTCTGTAAAAATGGCAATTTTGGTCACTCTGAGGGGTTAAAAAGTGGTTATTCAACATGAGGCACGATCCATTTGACATTTTGAATCATTTTTGGTACAGTCCCAAAAATCCATTTTCTGATGAAAAACGATGACTCCGGACCTGTCGAACGTTCCCAAAATGGTCAATATGGATGAAATTTTAACATGTAATCTTTTGACTCCAAATGACTGTTGGATGGGAATTATGACTTTTTCAACTAAAATAAGTGTGTTTAAAGTCATTTATGTGCCTGAAATTGGTCAAAATTGAAGCTTTTGAGTAAGCAAAACTCTGTAAAAATGGCCATTTTGGTCACTCTGAGGGGTTAAAAAGTGGTTATTCAACATGAGGCACGATCCATTTGACATTTTGAATCATTTTTGGTACAGTCCCAAAAATCCATTTTCTGATGAAAAACGATGACTCCGGACCTGTCGAACGTTCACAAAATGGTCAATATGGATGAAATTTTAACATTTAATCTTTAGACTCTAAATGACTGTTGGATGTGAATTATGACTTTTTCAACTAAAATAAGTGTGTTTAAAGTCATTTATGTGCCTGAAATTGGTCACAATTAAAGCTTTTGAATAAGCAAAAACTCTGTAAAAATGGCAATTTTGGTCACTCTGAGGGTTTAAAAAGTGGTTATTCAACATGAGGCACGATCCATTTGACATTTTGAATCATTTTTGGTACAGTCCCAAAAATCCATTTTCTGATGAAAAACGATGACTCCGGACCTGTCGAACGTTTCCAAAATGGTCAATATGGATAAAATTTTAACATTTAATCTTTTGACTCTAAATGACTGTTGGATGTGAATAATGACTTTTTCAACTAAATCAAGTGTGTTTAAAGTCATTTATGTGCCTGAAATTGGTCAAAATTGAAGCTTTTGAGTAAGCAAAACTCTGTAAAAATGGCCATTTTGGTCACTCTGAGGGGTTAAAAAGTGGTTATTCAACATGAGGCACGATCCAATTGACATTTTGAATCATTTTTGGTACAGTCCCAAAAATCCATTTTCTGATGAAAAACGATGACCTGTCGAACGATTCCAAAATGGTCAATATGGATGAAATTTTAACATGTAATCTTTTGACTCTAAATGACTGTTGGATGTGAATTATGACTTTTTCATCTAAAATAAGTGTGTTTAAAATCATTTATGCGCCTGAAATTGGTCAAAATTAAAGCTTTTGAGTAAGCAAAACTCTGCAAAAATGGCCATTTTGGTCACTCTGAGGGGTTAAAAAGTGGTTATTCAACATGAGGCACGATCCAATTGACATTTTGAATCATTTTTGGTACAGTCCCAAAAATCAATTTTCTGATGAAAAACGATGACTCCGGACCTGTCGAACGTTTCCAAAATGGTCAATATGGATGAAATTTTAACATTTAATCTTTTGACTCTAAATAACTGTTGGATGTGAATTATGACTTTTTCAACTAAAATAAGTGTGTTTAAAGTCATTTATGTGCCTGAAATTGGTCAAAATTGAAGCTTTTGAGTAAGCAAAACTCTGTAAAAATGGCCATTTTGGTCACTCTGAGGGGTTAAAAAGTGGTTATTCAACATGAGGCACGATCCAATTGACATTTTGAATCATTTTTGGTACAGTCCCAAAAATCCATTTTCTGATGAAAAACGATGACTCCGGACCTGTCGAACGTTCCCAAAATGGTCAATATGGATGAAATTTTAACATTTAATCTTTTGACTCCAAATGACTGTTGGATGTGAATTATGACCTTTTCGACTAAAATAAGTGTGTTTAAAGTCATTTCTGTGCCTGAAATTGGTCAAAATTGAAGCTTTTGAGTAAGCGAAACTCTGTAAAAATGGCAATGTTGGTCACTCTGAGGGGTTAAAAAGTGGTTATTCAACATGAGGCACGATCCATTTGACATTTTGAATCATTTTTGGTACAGTCCCAAAAATCCATTTTCTGATGAAAAACGATGACTCTGGACCTGTCGAACGTTTCCAAAATGGTCAATATGGATGAAATTTTAACATTTAATCTTTTTTACTCTAAATGACTGTTGGATGTGAATTATGACTTTTTCAACTAAATCAAGTGTGTTTAAAGTCATTTATGTGCCTGAAATTGGTCAAAATTGAAGCTTTTGAGTAAGCAAAACTCTGTAAAAATGGCCATTTTGGTCACTCTGAGGGGTTAAAAAGTGGTTATTCAACATGAGGCACGATCCAATTGACATTTTGAATCATTTTTGGTACAGTCCCAAAAATCAATTTTCTGATGAAAAACGATGACTCCGGACCTGTCGAACGTTCACAAAATGGTCAATATGGATGAAATTTTAACATTTAATCTTTAGACTCTAAATGACTGTTGGATGTGAATTATGACTTTTTCAACTAAAATAAGTGTGTTTAAAGTCATTTATGTGCCTGAAATTGGTCACAATTAAAGCTTTTGAATAAGCAAAAACTCTGTAAAAATGGCAATTTTGGTCACTCTGAGGGGTTAAAAAGTGGTTATTCAACATGAGGCACGATCCATTTGACATTTTGAATCATTTTTGGTACAGTCCCAAAAATCCATTTTCTGATGAAAAACGATGACTCCGGACCTGTCGAACATTCCCAAAATGGTCAATATGGATGAAATTTTAACATTTAATCTTTTGACTCCAAGTGACTGTTGGATGTGAATTATGACTTTTTCAACTAAAAAAAGTGTGTTTAAAGTCATTTATGTGCCTGAAATTGGTCAAAATTGAAGCTTTTGAGTAAGCAAAACTCTGTAAAAATGGCCATTTTGGTCACTCTGAGGGGTTAAAAAGTGGTTATTCAACATGAGGCACGATCCAATTGACATTTTGAATCATTTTTGGTACAGTCCCAAAAATCCATTTTCTGATGAAAAATGATGACTCCGGACCTGTCGAACGATTCCAAAATGGTCAATATGGATGAAATTTTAACATGTAATCTTTTGACTCTAAATGACTGTTGGATGTGAATTATGACTTTTTCAACTAAAATAAGTGTGTTTAAAATCATTTATGCGCCTGAAATTGGTCAAAATTAAAGCTTTTGAGTAAGCAAAACTCTGTAAAAATGGCCATTTTGGTCACTCTGAGGGGTTAAAAAGTGGTTATTCAACATGAGGCACGATCCAATTGACATTTTGAATCATTTTTGGTACAGTCCCAAAAATCCATTTTCTGATGAAAAACGATGACTCCGGACCTGTCGAACGATTCCAAAATGGTCAATATGGATGAAATTTTAACATTTAATCTTTTGACTCTAAATGACTGTTGGATGTGAATTATGACTTTTTCAACTAAAATAAGTGTGTTTAAAGTCATTTATGTGCCTGAAATTGGTCAAAATTAAAGCTTTTGAATAAGCAAAAACTCTGTAAAAATTGCAATTTTGGTCACTCTGAGGGGTTAAAAAGTGGTTATTCAACATGAGGCACGATCCAATTGACATTTTGAATCATTTTTGGTACAGTCCCAAAAATCCATTTTCTGATGAAAAACGATGACTCCGGACCTGTCGAACGTTCCCAAAATGGTCAATATGGATGAAATTTTGACATTTAATCTTTTGACTCCAAATGACTGTTGGATGTGAATTATGACCTTTTTGACTAAAATAAGTGTGTTTAAAGTCATTTCTGTGCCTGAAATTGGTCAAAATTGAAGCTTTTGAGTAAGCGAAACTCTGTAAAAATGGCAATGTTGGTCACTCTGAGGGGTTAAAAAGTGGTTATTCAACATGAGGCACGATCCATTTGACATTTTGAATCATTTTTGGTACAGTACCAAAAATCCATTTTCTAATGAAAAACGATGACTCCGGACCTGTCGAACGTTCACAAAATGGTCAATATGGATGAAATTTTAACATTTAATCTTTTGACTCCAAATGACTGTTGGATGGGAAGTATGACTTTTTCAACTAAAATAAGTGTGTTTAAAGTCATTTATGTGCCTGAAATTGGTCAAAATTGAAGCTTTTGAGTAAGCAAAACTCTGTAAAAATGGCCATTTTGGTCACTCTGAGGGGTTAAAAAGTGGTTATTCAACATGAGGCACGATCCATTTGACATTTTGAATCATTTTTGGTACAGTCCCAAAAATCCATTTTCTGATGAAAAACGATGACTCCGGACCTGTCGAACGTTCACAAAATGGTCAATATGGATGAAATTTTAACATTTAATCTTTAGACTCTAAATGACTGTTGGGTGTGAATTATGACTTTTTCAACTAAAATAAGTGTGTTTAAAGTCATTTATGTGCCTGAAATTGGTCACAATTAAAGCTTTTGAATAAGCAAAAACTCTGTAAAAATGGCAATTTTGGTCACTCTGAGGGGTTAAAAAGTGGTTATTCAACATGAGGCACGATCCATTTGACATTTTGAATCATTTTTGGTACAGTCCCAAAAATCCATTTTCTGATGAAAAACGATGACTCCGGACCTGTCGAACATTCCCAAAATGGTCAATATGGATGAAATTTTAACATTTAATCTTTTGACTCCAAGTGACTGTTGGATGTGAATTATGACTTTTTCAACTAAAAAAAGTGTGTTTAAAGTCATTTATGTGCCTGAAATTGGTCAAATTGAAGCTTTTGAGTAAGCAAAACTCTGTAAAAATGGCCATTTTGGTCACTCTGAGGGGTTAAAAAGTGGTTATTCAACATGAGGCACGATCCAATTGACATTTTGAATCATTTTTGGTACAGTCCCAAAAATCAATTTTCTGATGAAAAACGATGACTCCGGACCTGTCGAACGATTCCAAAATGGTCAATATAAATGAAATTTTAACATTTAATCTTTTGACTCTAAATGACTGTTGGATGTGAATTATGACTTTTTCAACTAAAATAAGTGTGTTTAAAGTCATTTATGTGCCTGAAATTGGTCAAAATTAAAGCTTTTGAATAAGCAAAAACTCTGTAAAAATGGCAATTTTGGTCACTCTGAGGGGTTAAAAAGTGGTTATTCAACATGAGGCACGATCCATTTGACATTTTGAATCATTTTTGGTACAGTCCCAAAAATCCATTTTCTGATGAAAAACGATGACTCCGGACCTGTCGAACGTTCCCAAAATGGTCAATATGGATGAAATTTTAACATTTAATCTTTTGACTCCAAATGACTGTTGGATGGGAATTATGACTTTTTCAACTAAAATAAGTGTGTTTAAAGTCATTTATGTGCCTGAAATTGGTCAAAATTGAAGCTTTTGAGTAAGCAAAACTCTGTAAAAATGGCAATGTTGGTCACTCTCAGGGGTTAAAAAGTGGTTATTCAACATGAGGCACGATCCATTTGACATTTTGAATCATTTTTGGTACAGTCCCAAAAATCAATTTTCTGATGAAAAACGATGACTCCGGACCTGTCGAACGTTTCCAAAATGGTCAATATGGATGAAATTTTAACATTTAATCTTTTGACTCTAAATGACTGTTGGATGTGAATTATGACTTTTTCAACTAAAATAAGTGTGTTTAAAGTCATTTATGTGCCTGAAATTGGTAAAAAATGAAGCTTTTGAGTAAGCAAAACTCTGTAAAAATGGCCATTTTGGTCACTCTGAGGGGTTAAAAAGTGGTTATTCAACATGAGGCACGATCCAATTGACATTTTGAATCATTTTTGGTACAGTCCCAAAAATCCATTTTCTGATGAAAAACGATGACTCCGGACCTGTCGAACGTTCACAAAATGGTCAATATGGATGAAATTTTGACATTTAATCTTTTGACTCCAAATGACTGTTGGATGTGAATTATGACCTTTTTGACTAAAATAAGTGTGTTTAAAGTCATTTCTGTGCCTGAAATTGGTCAAAATTGAAGCTTTTGAGTAAGCGAAACTCTGTAAAAATGGCAATGTTGGTCACTCTGAGGGGTTAAAAAGTGGTTATTCAACATGAGGCACGATCCATTTGACATTTTGAATCATTTTTGGTACAGTCCCAAAAATCCATTTTCTGATGAAAAACGATGACTCCGGACCTGTCGAACGTTCACAAAATGGTCAATATGGATGAAATTTTGACATTTAATCTTTTGACTCCAAATGACTGTTGGATGTGAATTATGACTTTTTCAACTAAAATAAGTGTGTTTAAAGTCATTTCTGTGCCTGAAATTGGTCAAAATTGAAGCTTTTGAGTAAGCAAAACTCTGTAAAAATGGCAATGTTGGTCACTCTGAGGAGTTAAAAAGTGGTTATTCAACATGAGGCACGATCCATTTGACATTTTTAATCATTTTTGGTACAGTCCCAAAAATCCATTTTCTGATGAAAAAACGATGACTCCGGACCTGTCGAACGTTCACAAAATGGTCAATATGGATGAAATTTTAATATTTAATCTTTAGACTCCAAATGACTGTTGGATGTGAATTATGACTTTTTCAACTAAAATAAGTGTGTTTAAAGTCATTTCTGTGCCTGAAATTGGTCAAAATTGAAGCTTTTGAGTAAGCGAAACTCTGTAAAAATGGCAATGTTGGTCACTCTGAGGGGTTAAAAAGTGGTTATTCAACATGAGGCACGATCCATTTGACATTTTGAATCATTTTTGGTACAGTCCCAAAAATCCATTTTCTGATGAAAAACGATGACTCCGGACCTGTCGAACATTCCCAAAATGGTCAATATGGATGAAATTTTAACATTTAATCTTTTGACTCCAAATGACTGTTGGATGTGAATTATGACTTTTTCAACTAAAATAAGTGTGTTTAAAGTCATTTATGTGCCTGAAATTGGTCAAAATTGAAGCTTTTGAGTAAGCAAAACTCTGTAAAAATGGCCATTTTGGTCACTCTGAGGGGTTAAAAAGTGGTTATTCAACATGAGGCACGATCCAATTGACATTTTGAATCATTTTTGGTACAGTCCCAAAAATCCATTTTCTGATGAAAAACGATGACTCCGGACCTGTCGAACGTTTCCAAAATGGTCAATATGGATGAAATTTTAACATTTAATCTTTTGACTCCAAATGACTGTTGGATGTGAATTATGACCTTTTCGACTAAAATAAGTGTGTTTAAAGTCATTTATGTGCCTGAAATTGGTCAAAATTGAAGCTTTTGAGTAAGCAAAACTCTGTAAAAATGGCCATTTTGGTCACTCTGAGGGGTTAAAAAGTGGTTATTCAACATGAGGCACGATCCATTTGACATTTTGAATAATTTTTGGTACAGTCCCAAAAATCCATTTTCTGATGAAAAACGATGACTCCGGACCTGTCGAACGTTCACAAAATGGTCAATATGGATGAAATTTTAACATTTAATCTTTAGACTCTAATTGACTGTTGGATGTAAATTATGACTTTTTCAACTAAATCAAGTGTGTTTAAAGTCATTTATGTGCCTGAAATTGGTCAAAATTGAAGCTTTTGAGTAAGCAAAACTCTGTAAAAATGGCCATTTTGGTCACTCTGAGGGGTTAAAAGTGGTTATTCAACATGAGGCACGATCCAATTGACATTTTGAATCATTTTTGGTACAGTCCCAAAAATCCATTTTCTGATGAAAAACGATGACTCCGGACCTGTCGAACGATTCCAAAATGGTCAATATGGATGAAATTTTAACATGTAATCTTTTGACTCTAAATGACTGTTGGATGTGAATTATGACTTTTTCAACTAAATCAAGTGTGTTTAAAGTCATTTATGTGCCTGAAATTTGTCAAAATTGAAGCTTTTGAGTAAGCAAAACTCTGTAAAAATGGCCATTTTGGTCACTCTGAGGGGTTAAAAAGTGGTTATTCAACATGAGGCACGATCCAATTGACATTTTGAATCATTTTTGGTACCGTCCCAAAAATCCATTTTCTGATGAAAAACGATGACTCCGGACCTGTTGAACGTTCCCAAAATGGTCAATATGGATGAAATTTTAACATTTAATCTTTTGACTCCAAATGACTGTTGGATGGGAATTATGACTTTTTCAACTAAAATAAGTGTGTTTAAAGTCATTTATGTGCCTGAAATTGGTCAAAATTGAAGCTTTTGAGTAAGCAAAACTCTGTAAAAATTGCCATTTTGGTCACTCTGAGGGGTTAAAAAGTGGTTATTCAACATGAGGCACGATCCATTTGACATTTTGAATCATTTTTGGTACAGTCCCAAAAATCCATTTTCTGATGAAAAACGATGATTCCGGACCTGTCTGACGTTTCCAAAATGGTCAATATGGATAAAATTTTAACATTTAATCTTTTGACTCTAAATGACTGTTGGATGTGAATTATGACTTTTTCAACTAAATCAAGTGTGTTTAAAGTCATTTATGTGCCTGAAATTGGTCAAAATTGAAGCTTTTGAGTAAGCAAAACTCTGTAAAAATGGCCATTTTGGTTACTCTGAGGGGTTAAAAAGTGGTTATTCAACATGAGGCATGATCCAATTGACATTTTGAATCATTTTTGGTACAGTCCCAAAAATCCATTTTCTGATGAAAAACGATGACTCCGGACCTGTCGAACGTTCCCAAAATGGTCAATATGGATGAAATTTTAACATTTAATCTTTAGACTCTAAATGACTGTTGGATGTGAATTATGACTTTTTCAACTAAAATAAGTGTGTTTAAAGTCATTTATGTGCCTGAAATTGGTCAAAATTAAAGCTTTTGAATATGCAAAAACTCTGTAAAAATGGCAATTTTGGTCACTCTGAGGGGTTAAAAAGTGGTTATTCAACATGAGGCACGATCCATTTGACATTTTGAATCATTTTTGGTACAGTCCCAAAAATCCATTTTCTGATGAAAAACGATGATTCCGGACCTGTCGAACGTTTCCAAAATGGTCAATATGGATAAAATTTTAACATTTAATCTTTTGACTCTAAATGACTGTTGGATGTGAATTATGACTTTTTCAACTAAATCAAGTGTGTTTAAAGTCATTTATGTGCCTGAAATTGGTCAAAATTGAAGCTTTTGAGTAAGCAAAACTCTGTAAAAATGGCCATTTTGGTCACTCTGAGGGGTTAAAAAGTGGTTATTCAACATGAGGCATGATCCAATTGACATTTTGAATCATTTTTGGTACAGTCCCAAAAATCCATTTTCTGATGAAAAACGATGACTCCGGACCTGTCGAACGATTCCAAAATGGTCAATATGGATGAAATTTTAACATGTAATCTTTTGACTCTAAATGACTGTTGGATGTGAATTATGACTTTTTCAACTAAAATAAGTGTGTTTAAAATCATTTATGCGCCTGAAATTGGTCAAAATTAAAGCTTTTGAGTAAGCAAAACTCTGTAAAAATGGCCATTTTGGTCACTCTGAGGGGTTAAAAAGTGGTTATTCAACATGAGGCACGATCCAATTGACATTTTGAATCATTTTTGGTACAGTCCCAAAAATCAATTTTCTGATGAAAAACGATGACTCCGGACCTGTCGAACGTTTCCAAAATGGTCAATATGGATGAAATTTTAACATTTAATCTTTTGACTCTAAATGACTGTTGGATGTGAATTATGACTTTTTCAACTAAAATAAGTGTGTTTAAAGTCATTTATGTGCCTGAAATTGGTCAAAATTGAAGCTTTTGAGTAAGCAAAACTCTGTAAAAATGGCCATTTTGGTCACTCTGAGGGGTTAAAAAGTGGTTATTCAACATGAGGCACGATCCAATTGACATTTTGAATCATTTTTGGTACAGTCCCAAAAACCCATTTTCTGATGAAAAACGATGACTCCGGACCTGTCGAACGTTCCCAAAATGGTCAATATGGATGAAATTTTAACATTTAATCTTTTGACTCCAAATGACTGTTGGATGTGAATTATGACCTTTTCGACTAAAATAAGTGTGTTTAAAGTCATTTCTGTGCCTGAAATTGGTCAAAATTGAAGCTTTTGAGTAAGCGAAACTCTGTAAAAATGGCAATGTTGGTCACTCTGAGGGGTTAAAAAGTGGTTATTCAACATGAGGCACGACCCATTTGACATTTTGAATCATTTTTGGTACAGTCCCAAAAATCCATTTTCTGATGAAAAACGATGACTCCGGACCTGTCGAACATTCCCAAAATGGTCAATATGGATGAAATTTTAACATTTAATCTTTTGACTCCAAGTGACTGTTGGATGTGAATTATGACTTTTTCAACTAAAATAAGTGTGTTTAAAGTCATTTATGTGCCTGAAATTGGTCAAAATTGAAGCTTTTGAATAAGCAAAAACTCTGTAAAAATGGCAATTTTGGTCACTCTGAGGGTTTAAAAAGTGGTTATTCAACATGAGGCACGATCCATTTGACATTTTGAATCATTTTTGGTACAGTCCCAAAAATCCATTTTCTGATGAAAAACGATGACTCCGGACCTGTCGAACGATTCCAAAATGGTCAATATGGATGAAATTTTAACATGTAATCTTTTGACTCTAAATGACTGTTGGATGTGAATTATGACTTTTTCAACTAAAATAAGTGTGTTTAAAGTCATTTATGTGCCTGAAATTGGTCACAATTAAAGCTTTTGAATAAGCAAAAACTCTGTAAAAATGGCAATTTTGGTCACTCTGAGGGTTTAAAAAGTGGTTATTCAACATGAGGCACGATCCATTTGACATTTTGAATCATTTTTGGTACAGTCCCAAAAATCCATTTTCTGATGAAAAACGATGACTCCGGACCTGTCGAACGTTTCCAAAATGGTCAATATGGATAAAATTTTAACATTTAATCTTTTGACTCTAAATGACTGTTGGATGTGAATTATGACTTTTTCAACTAAATCAAGTGTGTTTAAAGTCATTTATGTGCCTGAAATTGGTCAAAATTGAAGCTTTTGAGTAAGCAAAACTCTGTAAAAATGGCCATTTTGGTCACTCTGAGGGGTTAAAAAGTGGTTATTCAACATGAGGCACGATCCAATTGACATTTTGAATCATTTTTGGTACAGTCCCAAAAATCCATTTTCTGATGAAAAACGATGACTCCGGACCTGTCGAACGATTCCAAAATGGTCAATATGGATGAAATTTTAACATTTAATCTTTTTTACTCTAAATGACTGTTGGATGTGAATTATGACTTTTTCAACTAAATCAAGTGTGTTTAAAGTCATTTATGTGCCTGAAATTGGTCAAAATTGAAGCTTTTGAGTAAGCAAAACTCTGTAAAAATGGCCATTTTGGTCACTCTGAGGGGTTAAAAAGTGGTTATTCAACATGAGGCACGATCCAATTGACATTTTGAATCATTTTTGGTACAGTCCCAAAAATCCATTTTCTGATGAAAAATGATGACTCCGGACCTGTCGAACGATTCCAAAATGGTCAATATGGATGAAATTTTAACATGTAATCTTTTGACTCTAAATGACTGTTGGATGTGAATTATGACTTTTTCATCTAAAATAAGTGTGTTTAAAATCATTTATGCGCCTGAAATTGGTCAAAATTAAAGCTTTTGAGTAAGCAAAACTCTGTAAAAATGGCCATTTTGGTCACTCTGAGGGGTTAAAAAGTGGTTATTCAACATGAGGCACGATCCAATTGACATTTTGAATCATTTTTGGTACAGTCCCAAAAATCAATTTTCTGATGAAAAACGATGACTCCGGACCTGTCGAACGTTTCCAAAATGGTCAATATGGATGAAATTTTAACATTTAATCTTTTTTACTCTAAATGACTGTTGGATGTGAATTATGACTTTTTCAACTAAATCAAGTGTGTTTAAAGTCATTTATGTGCCTGAAATTGGTCAAAATTGAAGCTTTTGAGTAAGCAAAACTCTGTAAAAATGGCCATTTTGGTCACTCTGAGGGGTTAAAAAGTGGTTATTCAACATGAGGCACGATCCAATTGACATTTTGAATCATTTTTGGTACAGTCCCAAAAATCCATTTTCTGATGAAAAACGATGACGCCGGACCTGTCGAACATTCCCAAAATGGTCAATATGGATGAAATTTTAACATTTAATCTTTTGACTCCAAGTGACTGTTGGATGTGAATTATGACTTTTTCAACTAAAATAAGTGTGTTTAAAGTCATTTATGTGCCTGAAATTGGTCAAAATTAAAGCTTTTGAATAAGCAAAAACTCTGTAAAAATGGCAATTTTGGTCACTCTGAGGGGTTAAAAAGTGGTTATTCAACATGAGGCACGATCCATTTGACATTTTGAATCATTTTTGGTACAGTCCCAAAAATCCATTTTCTGATGAAAAACGATGACTCCGGACCTGTCGAACATTCCCAAAATGGTCAATATGGATGAAATTTTAACATTTAATCTTTTGACTCCAAGTGACTGTTGGATGTGAATTATGACTTTTTCAACTAAAAAAAGTGTGTTTAAAGTCATTTATGTGCATGAAATTGGTCAAAATTGAAGCTTTTGAGTAAGCAAAACTCTGTAAAAATGGCAATTTTGGTCACTCTGAGGGGTTAAAAAGTGGTTATTCAACATGAGGCACGATCCATTTGACATTTTGAATCATTTTTGGTACAGTCCCAAAAATCAATTTTCTGATGAAAAGCGATGACTCCGGACCTGTCGAACGTTTCCAAAATGGTCAATATGGATGAAATTTTAACATTTAATCTTTTGACTCTAAATGACTGTTGGATGTGAATTATGACTTTTTCAAATAAATCAAGTGTGTTTAAAGTCATTTCTGTGCCTGAAATTGGTCAAAATTGAAGCTTTTGAGTAAGCGAAACTCTGTAAAAATGGCAATGTTGGTCACTCTGAGGGGTTAAAAAGTGGTTATTCAACATGAGGCACGATCCATTTGACATTTTGAATCATTTTTGGTACAGTCCCAAAAATCAATTTTCTGATGAAAAACGATGACTCCGGACCTGTCGAACGTTCCCAAAATGGTCAATATGGATGAAATTTTCACATTTAATCTTAAGACTCTAAATGACTGTTGGATGTGAATTATGACTTTTTCAACTAAATCAAGTGTGTTTAAAGTCATTTATGTGCCTGAAATTGGTCAAAATTGAAGCTTTTGAGTAAGCAAAACTCTGTAAAAATGGCCATTTTGGTCACTCTGAGGGGTTAAAAAGTGGTTATTCAACATGAGGCACGATCCAATTGACATTTTGAATCATTTTTGGTACAGTCCCAAAAATCCATTTTCTGATAAAAAATGATGACTCCGGACCTGTCGAACGTTCCCAAAATGGTCAATATGGATGAAATTTTAACATTTAATCTTTAGACTCTAAATGACTGTTGGATGTGAATTATGACTTTTTCAACTAAAATAAGTGTGTTTAAAATCATTTATGCGCCTGAAATTGGTCAAAATTAAAGCTTTTGAGTAAGCAAAACTCTGTAAAAATGGCCATTTTGGTCACTCTGAGGGGTTAAAAAGTGGTTATTCAACATGAGGCACAATCCATTTGACATTTTGAATCATTTTTGGTACAGTCCCAAAAATCCATTTTCTGATGAAAAACGATGACTCCGGACCTATCAAACGTTCCCAAAATGGTCAATATGGATGAAATTTTAACATTTAATCTTTTGACTCCAAATGACTGTTGGATGGGAATTATGACTTTTTCAACTAAAATAAGTGTGTTTAAAGTCATTTATGTGCCTGAAATTGGTCAAAATTGAAGCTTTTGAGTAAGCAAAACTCTGTAAAAATGGCAATGTTGGTCACTCTCAGGGGTTAAAAAGTGGTTATTCAACATGAGGCACGATCCATTTGACATTTTGAATCATTTTTGGTACAGTCCCAAAAATCAATTTTCTGATGAAAAACGAAGACTCCGGACCTGTCGAACGTTTCCAAAATGGTCAATATGGATGAAATTTTAACATTTAATCTTTTGACTCTAAATGACTGTTGGATGTGAATTATGACTTTTTCAACTAAAATAAGTGTGTTTAAAGTCATTTATGTGCCTGAAATTGGTCAAAATTGAAGCTTTTGAGTAAGCAAAACTCTGTAAAAATGGCCATTTTGGTCACTCTGAGGGGTTAAAAAGTGGTTATTCAACATGAGGCACGATCCAATTGACATTTTGAATCATTTTTGGTACAGTCCCAAAAATCCATTTTCTGATGAAAAATGATGACTCCGGACCTGTCGAACGTTCCCAAAATGGTCAATATGGATGAAATTTTAACATTTAATCTTTAGACTCTAAATGACTGTTGGATGTGAATTATGACTTTTTCAACTAAATCAAGTGTGTTTAAAGTCATTTATGTGCCTGAAATTGGTCAAAATTGAAGCTTTTGAGTAAGCAAAACTCTGTAAAAATGGCCATTTTGGTCACTCTGAGGGGTTAAAAAGTGGTTATTCAACATGAGGCACGATCCAATTGACATTTTGAATCATTTTTGGTACAGTCCCAAAAATCCATTTTCTGATGAAAAATGATGACTCCGGACCTGTCGAACGTTCCCAAAATGGTCAATATGGA
This sequence comes from Lissotriton vulgaris, assembly GCF_964263255.1. Classification (NCBI taxonomy): domain Eukaryota; kingdom Metazoa; phylum Chordata; class Amphibia; order Caudata; family Salamandridae; genus Lissotriton; species Lissotriton vulgaris. Next base: position 54,143 of record NW_028249200.1, read on the forward strand.
TGAAATTTTAACATTTAATCTTTAGACTCTAAATGACTGTTGGATGTGAATTATGACTTTTTCAACTAAAATAAGTGTGTTTAAAATCATTTATGCGCCTGAAATTGGTCAAAATTAAAGCTTTTGAGTAAGCAAAACTCTGTAAAAATGGCCATTTTGGTCACTCTGAGGGGTTAAAAAGTGGTTATTCAACATGAGGCACGATCCAATTGACATTTTGAATCATTTTTGGTACAGTCCCAAAAATCCATTTTCTGATGAAAAACGATGACTCCGGACCTGTCGAACGATTCCAAAATGGTCAATATGGATGAAATTTTAACATTTAATCTTTTGACTCTAAATGACTGTTGGAAGTGAATTATGACTTTTTCAACTAAAATAAGTGTGTTTAAAGTCATTTATGTGCCTGAAATTGGTCAAAATTAAAGCTTTTGAATAAGCAAAAACTCTGTAAAAATGGCAATTTTGGTCACTCTGAGGGGTTAAAAAGTGGTTATTCAACATGAGGCACGATCCATTTGACATTTTGAATCATTTTTGGTACAGTCCCAAAAATCCATTTTCTGATGAAAAACGATGACTCCGGACCTATCGAACGTTCCCAAAATGGTCAATATGGATGAAATTTTAACATTTAATCTTTTGACTCCAAATGACTGTTGGATGGGAATTATGACTTTTTCAACTAAAATAAGTGTGTTTAAAGTCATTTATGTGCCTGAAATTGGTCAAAATTGAAGCTTTTGAGTAAGCAAAACTCTGTAAAAATGGCAATGTTGGTCACTCTCAGGGGTTAAAAAGTGGTTATTCAACATGAGGCACGATCCATTTGACATTTTGAATCATTTTTGGTACAGTCCCAAAAATCAATTTTCTGATGAAAAACGAAGACTCCGGACCTGTCGAACATTCCCAAAATGGTCAATATGGATGAAATTTTAACATTTAATCTTTTGACTCCAAGTGACTGTTGGATGTGAATTATGACTTTTTCAACTAAAATAAGTGTGTTTAAAGTCATTTATGTGCCTGAAATTGGTCAAAATTATAGCTTTTGAATAAGCAAAAACTCTGTAAAAATGGCAATTTTGGTCACTCTGAGGGGTTAAAAAGTGGTTATTCAACATGAGGCACGATCCATTTGACATTTTGAATCATTTTTGGTACAGTCCCAAAAATCCATTTTCTGATGAAAAACGATGACTCCGGACCTGTCGAACGTTCCCAAAATAGTCAATATGGATGAAATTTTAACATTTAATCTTTTGACTCTAAATGACTGTTGGATGTGAATTATGACTTTTTCAACTAAAATAAGTGTGTTTAAAGTCAATTATGTGCCTGAAATTGGTCACAATTGAAGCTTTTGAGTAAGCAAAATTCTGTAAAAATGGCCATTTTGGTCACTCTGAGGGGTTAAAAAGTGGTTATTCAACATGAGGCACGATCCAATTGACATTTTGAATCATTTTTGGTACAGTCCCAAAAATCCATTTTCTGATGAAAAACGATGACTCCGGACCTGTCGAACGATTCCAAAATGGTCAATATGGATGAAATTTTAACATGTAATCTTTTGACTCTAAATGACTGTTGGATGTGAATTATGACTTTTTCATCTAAAATAAGTGTGTTTAAAATCATTTATGCGCCTGAAATTGGTCAAAATTAAAGCTTTTGAGTAAGCAAAACTCTGTAAAAATGGCCATTTTGGTCACTCTGAGGGGTTAAAAAGTGGTTATTCAACATGAGGCACGATCCAATTGACATTTTGAATCATTTTTGGTACAGTCCCAAAAATCAATTTTCTGATGAAAAACGATGACTCCGGACCTGTCGAACGTTCCCAAAATGGTCAATATGGATGAAATTTTAACATTTAATCTTTTGACTCCAAATGACTGTTGGATGTGAATTATGACCTTTTCGACTAAAATAAGTGTGTTTAAAGTCATTTCTGTGCCTGAAATTGGTCAAAATTGAAGCTTTTGAGTAAGCGAAACTCTGTAAAAATGGCAATGTTGGTCACTCTGAGGGGTTAAAAAGTGGTTATTCAACATGAGGCACGATCCATTTGACATTTTGAATCATTTTTGGTACAGTCCCAAAAATCCATTTTCTGATGAAAAACGATGACTCTGGACCTGTCGAACGTTTCCAAAATGGTCAATATGGATGAAATTTTAACATTTAATCTTTTTTACTCTAAATGACTGTTGGATGTGAATTATGACTTTTTCAACTAAATCAAGTGTGTTTAAAGTCATTTATGTGCCTGAAATTGGTCAAAATTGAAGCTTTTGAGTAAGCAAAACTCTGTAAAAATGGCCATTTTGGTCACTCTGAGGGGTTAAAAAGTGGTTATTCAACATGAGGCACGATCCAATTGACATTTTGAATCATTTTTGGTACAGTCCCAAAAATCCATTTTCTGATGAAAAACGATGACTCCGGACCTGTCAAACGTTCACAAAATGGTCAATATGGATGAAATTTTAACATTTAATCTTTAGACTCTAAATGACTGTTGGATGTGAATTATGACTTTTTCAACTAAAATAAGTGTGTTTAAAGTCATTTATGTGCCTGAAATTGGTCACAATTAAAGCTTTTGAATAAGCAAAAACTCTGTAAAAATTGCAATTTTGGTCACTCTGAGGGGTTAAAAAGTGGTTATTCAACATGAGGCACGATCCATTTGACATTTTGAATCATTTTTGGTACAGTCCCAAAAATCCATTTTCTGATGAAAAACGATGACTCCGGACCTGTCGAACATTCCCAAAATGGTCAATATGGATGAAATTTTAACATTTAATCTTTTGACTCCAAGTGACTGTTGGATGTGAATTATGACTTTTTCAACTAAAAAAAGTGTGTTTAAAGTCATTTATGTGCCTGAAATTGGTCAAAATTGAAGCTTTTGAGTAAGCAAAACTCTGTAAAAATGGCAATTTTGGTCACTCTGAGGGGTTAAAAAGTGGTTCTTCAACATGAGGCACGATCCATTTGACATTTTGAATCATTTTTGGTACAGTCCCAAAAATCAATTTTCTGATGAAAAGCGATGACTCCGGACCTGTCGAACGTTTCCAAAATGGTCAATATGGATGAAATTTTAACATTTAATCTTTTGACTCTAAATGACTGTTGGATGTGAATTATGACTTTTTCAACTAAATCAAGTGTGTTTAAAGTCATTTCTGTGCCTGAAATTGGTCAAAATTAAAGCTTTTGCGTAAGCGAAACTCTGTAAAAATGGCAATGTTGGTCACTCTGAGGAGTTAAAAAGTGGTTATTCAACATGAGGCACGATCCATTTGACATTTTGAATCATTTTTGGTACAGTCCCAAAAATCAATTTTCTGATGAAAAACGATGACTCCGGACCTGTCGAACGTTCCCAAAATGGTCAATATGGATGAAATTTTCACATTTAATCTTAAGACTCTAAATGACTGTTGGATGTGAATTATGACTTTTTCAACTAAAATAAGTGTGTTTAAAGTCATTTATGTGCCTGAAATTGGTAAAAATTGAAGCTTTTGAGTAAGCAAAACTCTGTAAAAATGGCCATTTTGGTCACTCTGAGGGGTTAAAAAGTGGTTATTCAACATGAGGCATGATCCATTTGACATTTTGAATCATTTTTGGTACAGTCCCAAAAATCCATTTTCTGATTAAAAACGATGACTCTGGACCTGTCGAACGTTTCCAAAATGGTCAATATGGATGAAATTTTAACATTTAATCTTTTTTACTCTAAATGACTGTTGGATGTGAATTATGACTTTTTCAACTAAATCAAGTGTGTTTAAAGTCATTTATGTGCCTGAAATTGGTCAAAATTGAAGCTTTTGAGTAAGCAAAACTCTGTAAAAATGGCCATTTTGGTCACTCTGAGGGGTTAAAAAGTGGTTATTCAACATGAGGCACGATCCAATTGACATTTTGAATCATTTTTGGTACAGTCCCAAAAATCCATTTTCTGATGAAAAATGATGACTCCGGACCTGTCGAACGATTCCAAAATGGTCAATATGGATGACATTTTAACATGTAATCTTTTGACTCTAAATGACTGTTGGATGTGAATTATGACTTTTTCAACTAAAATAAGTGTGTTTAAAATCATTTATGCGCCTGAAATTGGTCAAAATTAAAGCTTTTGAGTAAGCAAAACTCTGTAAAAATGGCCATTTTGGTCACTCTGAGGGGTTAAAAAGTGGTTATTCAACATGAGGCACGATCCAATTGACATTTTGAATCATTTTTGGTACAGTCCCAAAAATCCATTTTCTGATGAAAAACGATGACTCCGGACCTGTCGAACGATTCCAAAATGGTCAATATGGATGAAATTTTAACATTTAATCTTTTGACTCTAAATGACTGTTGGATGTGAATTATGACTTTTTCAACTAAAATAAGTGTGTTTAAAGTCATTTATGTGCCTGAAATTGGTCACAATTAAAGCTTTTGAATAAGCAAAAACTCTGTAAAAATGGCAATTTTGGTCACTCTGAGGGGTTAAAAAGTGGTTATTCAACATGAGGCACGATCCATTTGACATTTTGAATCATTTTTGGTACAGTCCCAAAAATCCATTTTCTGATGAAAAACGATGACTCCGGACCTGTCGAACATTCCCAAAATGGTCAATATGGATGAAATTTTAACATTTAATCTTTTGACTCCAAGTGACTGTTGGATGTGAATTATGACTTTTTCAACTAAAAAAAGTGTGTTTAAAGTCATTTATGTGCCTGAAATTGGTCAAATTGAAGCTTTTGAGTAAGCAAAACTCTGTAAAAATGGCCATTTTGGTCACTCTGAGGGGTTAAAAAGTGGTTATTCAACATGAGGCACGATCCAATTGACATTTTGAATCATTTTTGGTACAGTCCCAAAAATCCATTTTCTGATGAAAAACGATGACTCCGGACCTGTCGAACGATTCCAAAATGGTCAATATAAATGAAATTTTAACATTTAATCTTTTGACTCTAAATGACTGTTGGATGTGAATTATGACTTTTTCAACTAAAATAAGTGTGTTTAAAGTCATTTATGTGCCTGAAATTGGTCAAAATTAAAGCTTTTGAATAAGCAAAAACTCTGTAAAAATGGCAATTTTGGTCACTCTGAGGGGTTAAAAAGTGGTTATTCAACATGAGGCACGATCCATTTGACATTTTGAATCATTTTTGGTACAGTCCCAAAAATCCATTTTCTGATGAAAAACGATGACTCCGGACCTGTCGAACGTTCCCAAAATGGTCAATATGGATGAAATTTTAACATTTAATCTTTTGACTCCAAATGACTGTTGGATGGGAATTATGACTTTTTCAACTAAAATAAGTGTGTTTAAAGTCATTTATGTGCCTGAAATTGGTCAAAATTGAAGCTTTTGAGTAAGCAAAACTCTGTAAAAATGGCAATGTTGGTCACTCTCAGGGGTTAAAAAGTGGTTATTCAACATGAGGCACGATCCATTTGACATTTTGAATCATTTTTGGTACAGTCCCAAAAATCAATTTTCTGATGAAAAACGATGACTCCGGACCTGTCGAACGTTTCCAAAATGGTCAATATGGATGAAATTTTAACATTTGATCTTTTGACTCTAAATGACTGTTGGATGTGAATTATGACTTTTTCAACTAAAATAAGTGTGTTTAAAGTCATTTATGTGCCTGAAATTGGTAAAAAATGAAGCTTTTGAGTAAGCAAAACTCTGTAAAAATGGCCATTTTGGTCACTCTGAGGGGTTAAAAAGTGGTTATTCAACATGAGGCACGATCCAATTGACATTTTGAATCATTTTTGGTACAGTCCCAAAAATCCATTTTCTGATGAAAAACGATGACTCCGGACCTGTCGAACGTTCACAAAATGGTCAATATGGATGAAATTTTGACATTTAATCTTTTGACTCCAAATGACTGTTGGATGTGAATTATGACCTTTTTGACTAAAATAAGTGTGTTTAAAGTCATTTCTGTGCCTGAAATTGGTCAAAATTGAAGCTTTTGAGTAAGCGAAACTCTGTAAAAATGGCAATGTTGGTCACTCTGAGGGGTTAAAAAGTGGTTATTCAACATGAGGCACGATCCATTTGACATTTTGAATCATTTTTGGTACAGTCCCAAAAATCCATTTTCTGATGAAAAACGATGACTCCGGACCTGTCGAACGTTCACAAAATGGTCAATATGGATGAAATTTTGACATTTAATCTTTTGACTCCAAATGACTGTTGGATGTGAATTATGACTTTTTCAACTAAAATAAGTGTGTTTAAAGTCATTTCTGTGCCTGAAATTGGTCAAAATTGAAGCTTTTGAGTAAGCGAAACTCTGTAAAAATGGCAATGTTGGTCACTCTGAGGGGTTAAAAAGTGGTTATTCAACATGAGGCACGATCCATTTGACATTTTTAATCATTTTTGGTACAGTCCCAAAAATCCATTTTCTGATGAAAAACGATGACTCCGGACCTGTCGAACGTTCACAAAATGGTCAATATGGATGAAATTTTAATATTTAATCTTTAGACTCCAAATGACTGTTGGATGTGAATTATGACTTTTTCAACTAAAATAAGTGTGTTTAAAGTCATTTCTGTGCCTGAAATTGGTCAAAATTGAAGCTTTTGAGTAAGCGAAACTCTGTAAAAATGGCAATGTTGGTCACTCTGAGGGGTTAAAAAGTGGTTATTCAACATGAGGCACGATCCATTTGACATTTTGAATCATTTTTGGTACAGTCCCAAAAATCCATTTTCTGATGAAAAACGATGACTCCGGACCTGTCGAACATTCCCAAAATGGTCAATATGGATGAAATTTTAACATTTAATCTTTTGACTCCAAGTGACTGTTGGATGTGAATTATGACTTTTTCAACTAAAATAAGTGTGTTTAAAGTCATTTATGTGCCTGAAATTGGTCAAAATTAAAGCTTTTGAATAAGCAAAAACTCTGTAAAAATGGCAATTTTGGTCACTCTGAGGGGTTAAAAAGTGGTTATTCAACATGAGGCACGATCCATTTGACATTTTGAATCATTTTTGGTACAGTCCCAAAAATCCATTTTCTGATGAAAAACGATGACTCCGGACCTGTCGAACGTTCCCAAAATGGTCAATATGGATGAAATTTTAACATTTAATCTTTTGACTCCAAATGACTGTTGGATGGGAATTACGACTTTTTCAACTAAAATAAGTGTGTTTAAAGTCATTTATGTGCCTGAAATTGGTCAAAATTGAAGCTTTTGAGTAAGCAAAACTCTGTAAAAATGGCCATTTTGGTCACTCTGAGGGGTTAAAAAGTGGTTATTCAACATGAGGCACGATCCATTTGACATTTTGAATAATTTTTGGTACAGTCCCAAAAATCCATTTTCTGATGAAAAACGATGACTCCGGACCTGTCGAACGTTCACAAAATGGTCAATATGGATGAAATTTTAACATTTAATCTTTAGACTCTAATTGACTGTTGGATGTAAATTATGACTTTTTCAACTAAATCAAGTGTGTTTAAAGTCATTTATGTGCCTGAAATTGGTCAAAATTGAAGCTTTTGAGTAAGCAAAACTCTGTAAAAATGGCCATTTTGGTCACTCTGAGGGGTTAAAAGTGGTTATTCAACATGAGGCACGATCCAATTGACATTTTGAATCATTTTTGGTACAGTCCCAAAAATCCATTTTCTGATGAAAAACGATGACTCCGGACCTGTCGAACGATTCCAAAATGGTCAATATGGATGAAATTTTAACATGTAATCTTTTGACTCTAAATGACTGTTGGATGTGAATTATGACTTTTTCAACTAAATCAAGTGTGTTTAAAGTCATTTATGTGCCTGAAATTTGTCAAAATTGAAGCTTTTGAGTAAGCAAAACTCTGTAAAAATGGCCATTTTGGTCACTCTGAGGGGTTAAAAAGTGGTTATTCAACATGAGGCACGATCCAATTGACATTTTGAATCATTTTTGGTACCGTCCCAAAAATCCATTTTCTGATGAAAAACGATGACTCCGGACCTGTTGAACGTTCCCAAAATGGTCAATATGGATGAAATTTTAACATTTAATCTTTTGACTCCAAATGACTGTTGGATGGGAATTATGACTTTTTCAACTAAAATAAGTGTGTTTAAAGTCATTTATGTGCCTGAAATTGGTCAAAATTGAAGCTTTTGAGTAAGCAAAACTCTGTAAAAATTGCCATTTTGGTCACTCTGAGGGGTTAAAAAGTGGTTATTCAACATGAGGCACGATCCATTTGACATTTTGAATCATTTTTGGTACAGTCCCAAAAATCCATTTTCTGATGAAAAACGATGATTCCGGACCTGTCTGACGTTTCCAAAATGGTCAATATGGATAAAATTTTAACATTTAATCTTTTGACTCTAAATGACTGTTGGATGTGAATTATGACTTTTTCAACTAAATCAAGTGTGTTTAAAGTCATTTATGTGCCTGAAATTGGTCAAAATTGAAGCTTTTGAGTAAGCAAAACTCTGTAAAAATGGCCATTTTGGTTACTCTGAGGGGTTAAAAAGTGGTTATTCAACATGAGGCATGATCCAATTGACATTTTGAATCATTTTTGGTACAGTCCCAAAAATCCATTTTCTGATGAAAAACGATGACTCCGGACCTGTCGAACGTTCCCAAAATGGTCAATATGGATGAAATTTTAACATTTAATCTTTAGACTCTAAATGACTGTTGGATGTGAATTATGACTTTTTCAACTAAAATAAGTGTGTTTAAAGTCATTTATGTGCCTGAAATTGGTCAAAATTAAAGCTTTTGAATATGCAAAAACTCTGTAAAAATGGCAATTTTGGTCACTCTGAGGGGTTAAAAAGTGGTTATTCAACATGAGGCACGATCCATTTGACATTTTGAATCATTTTTGGTACAGTCCCAAAAATCCATTTTCTGATGAAAAACGATGATTCCGGACCTGTCGAACGTTTCCAAAATGGTCAATATGGATAAAATTTTAACATTTAATCTTTTGACTCTAAATGACTGTTGGATGTGAATTATGACTTTTTCAACTAAATCAAGTGTGTTTAAAGTCATTTATGTGCCTGAAATTGGTCAAAATTGAAGCTTTTGAGTAAGCAAAACTCTGTAAAAATGGCCATTTTGGTCACTCTGAGGGGTTAAAAAGTGGTTATTCAACATGAGGCATGATCCAATTGACATTTTGAATCATTTTTGGTACAGTCCCAAAAATCCATTTTCTGATGAAAAACGATGACTCCGGACCTGTCGAACGATTCCAAAATGGTCAATATGGATGAAATTTTAACATGTAATCTTTTGACTCTAAATGACTGTTGGATGTGAATTATGACTTTTTCAACTAAAATAAGTGTGTTTAAAATCATTTATGCGCCTGAAATTGGTCAAAATTAAAGCTTTTGAGTAAGCAAAACTCTGTAAAAATGGCCATTTTGGTCACTCTGAGGGGTTAAAAAGTGGTTATTCAACATGAGGCACGATCCAATTGACATTTTGAATCATTTTTGGTACAGTCCCAAAAATCAATTTTCTGATGAAAAACGATGACTCCGGACCTGTCGAACGTTTCCAAAATGGTCAATATGGATGAAATTTTAACATTTAATCTTTTGACTCTAAATGACTGTTGGATGTGAATTATGACTTTTTCAACTAAAATAAGTGTGTTTAAAGTCATTTATGTGCCTGAAATTGGTCAAAATTGAAGCTTTTGAGTAAGCAAAACTCTGTAAAAATGGCCATTTTGGTCACTCTGAGGGGTTAAAAAGTGGTTATTCAACATGAGGCACGATCCAATTGACATTTTGAATCATTTTTGGTACAGTCCCAAAAATCCATTTTCTGATGAAAAACGATGACTCCGGACCTGTCGAACGTTCCCAAAATGGTCAATATGGATGAAATTTTAACATTTAATCTTTTGACTCCAAATGACTGTTGGATGTGAATTATGACCTTTTCGACTAAAATAAGTGTGTTTAAAGTCATTTCTGTGCCTGAAATTGGTCAAAATTGAAGCTTTTGAGTAAGCGAAACTCTGTAAAAATGGCAATGTTGGTCACTCTGAGGGGTTAAAAAGTGGTTATTCAACATGAGGCACGACCCATTTGACATTTTGAATCATTTTTGGTACAGTCCCAAAAATCCATTTTCTGATGAAAAACGATGACTCCGGACCTGTCGAACATTCCCAAAATGGTCAATATGGATGAAATTTTAACATTTAATCTTTTGACTCCAAGTGACTGTTGGATGTGAATTATGACTTTTTCAACTAAAATAAGTGTGTTTAAAGTCATTTATGTGCCTGAAATTGGTCAAAATTGAAGCTTTTGAATAAGCAAAAACTCTGTAAAAATGGCAATTTTGGTCACTCTGAGGGTTTAAAAAGTGGTTATTCAACATGAGGCACGATCCATTTGACATTTTGAATCATTTTTGGTACAGTCCCAAAAATCCATTTTCTGATGAAAAACGATGACTCCGGACCTGTCGAACGATTCCAAAATGGTCAATATGGATGAAATTTTAACATGTAATCTTTTGACTCTAAATGACTGTTGGATGTGAATTATGACTTTTTCAACTAAAATAAGTGTGTTTAAAGTCATTTATGTGCCTGAAATTGGTCACAATTAAAGCTTTTGAATAAGCAAAAACTCTGTAAAAATGGCAATTTTGGTCACTCTGAGGGTTTAAAAAGTGGTTATTCAACATGAGGCACGATCCATTTGACATTTTGAATCATTTTTGGTACAGTCCCAAAAATCCATTTTCTGATGAAAAACGATGACTCCGGACCTGTCGAACGTTTCCAAAATGGTCAATATGGATAAAATTTTAACATTTAATCTTTTGACTCTAAATGACTGTTGGATGTGAATTATGACTTTTTCAACTAAATCAAGTGTGTTTAAAGTCATTTATGTGCCTGAAATTGGTCAAAATTGAAGCTTTTGAGTAAGCAAAACTCTGTAAAAATGGCCATTTTGGTCACTCTGAGGGGTTAAAAAGTGGTTATTCAACATGAGGCACGATCCAATTGACATTTTGAATCATTTTTGGTACAGTCCCAAAAATCCATTTTCTGATGAAAAACGATGACTCCGGACCTGTCGAACGATTCCAAAATGGTCAATATGGATAAAATTTTAACATGTAATCTTTTGACTCTAAATGACTGTTGGATGTGAATTATGACTTTTTCATCTAAAATAAGTGTGTTTAAAATCATTTATGCGCCTGAAATTGGTCAAAATTAAAGCTTTTGAGTAAGCAAAACTCTGTAAAAATGGCCATTTTGGTCACTCTGAGGGGTTAAAAAGTGGTTATTCAACATGAGGCACGATCCAATTGACATGAATCATTTTTGGTACAGTCCCAAAAATCCATTTTCTGATGAAAAACGATGACGCCGGACCTGTCGAACATTCCCAAAATGGTCAATATGGATGAAATTTTAACATTTAATCTTTTGACTCCAAGTGACTGTTGGATGTGAATTATGACTTTTTCAACTAAAATAAGTGTGTTTAAAGTCATTTATGTGCCTGAAATTGGTCAAAATTAAAGCTTTTGAATAAGCAAAAACTCTGTAAAAATGGCAATTTTGGTCACTCTGAGGGGTTTAAAAAGTGGTTATTCAACATGAGGCAAATTGACATTTTGAATCATTTTTGGTACAGTCCCAAAAATCCATTTTCTGATGAAAAACGATGACTCCGGACCTGTCGAACATTCCCAAAATGGTCAATATGGATGAAATTTTAACATTTAATCTTTTGACTCCAAGTGACTGTTGGATGTGAATTATGACTTTTTCAACTAAAAAAAGTGTGTTTTAAAGTCATTTATGTGCATGAAATTGGTCAAAATTGAAGCTTTTGAGTAAGCAAAACTCTGTAAAAATGGCAATTTTGGTCACTCTGAGGGGTTAAAAAGTGGTTATTCAACATGAGGCACGATCCATTTGACATTTTGAATCATTTTTGGTACAGTCCCAAAAATCAATTTTCTGATGAAAAGCGATGACTCCGGACCTGTCGAACGTTTCCAAAATGGTCAATATGGATGAAAATTTTAACATTTAATCTTTTGACTCTAAATGACTGTTGGATGTGAATTATGACTTTTTCAAATAAATCAAGTGTGTTTAAAGTCATTTCTGTGCCTGAAATTGGTCAAAATTGAAGCTTTTGAGTAAGCGAAACTCTGTAAAAATGGCAATGTTGGTCACTCTGAGGGGTTAAAAAGTGGTTATTCAACATGAGGCACGATCCATTTGACATTTTGAATCATTTTTGGTACAGTCCCAAAAATCAATTTTCTGATGAAAAACGATGACTCCGGACCTGTCGAACGTTCCCAAAATGGTCAATATGGATGAAATTTTCACATTTAATCTTAAGACTCTAAATGACTGTTGGATGTGAATTATGACTTTTTCAACTAAATCAAGTGTGTTTTAAAGTCATTTATGTGCCTGAAATTGGTCAAAATTGAAGCTTTTGAGTAAGCAAAACTCTGTAAAAATGGCCATTTTGGTCACTCTGAGGGGTTAAAAAGTGGTTATTCAAATGAGGCACGATCCAATTGACATTTTGAATCATTTTTGGTACAGTCCCAAAAATCCATTTTCTGATGAAAAAATGATGACTCCGGACCTGTCGAACGTTCCCAAAATGGTCAATATGGATGAAATTTTAACATTTAATCTTTAGACTCTAAATGACTGTTGGATGTGAATTATGACTTTTTCAACTAAAATAAGTGTGTTTAAAATCATTTATGCGCCTGAAATTTGGTCAAAATTAAAGCTTTTGAGTAAGCAAAACTCTGTAAAAATGGCCATTTTGGTCACTCTGAGGGGTAAAAAGTGGTTATTCAACATGAGGCACAATCCATTTGACATTTTGAATCATTTTTGGTACAGTCCCAAAAATCCATTTTCTGATGAAAAACGATGACTCCGGACCTATCAAACGTTCCCAAAATGGTCAATATGGATGAAATTTTAACATTTAATCTTTTGACTCCAAATGACTGTTGGATGGGAATTATGACTTTTTCAACTAAAATAAGTGTGTTTAAAGTCATTTATGTGCCTGAAATTGGTCAAAATTGAAGCTTTTGAGTAAGCAAAACTCTGTAAAAATGGCAATGTTGGTCACTCTCAGGGGTTAAAAAGTGGTTATTCAACATGAGGCACGATCCATTTGACATTTTGAATCATTTTTGGTACAGTCCCCAAAAATCAATTTTCTGATGAAAAACGAAGACTCCGGACCTGTCGAACGTTTCCAAAATGGTCAATATGGATGAAATTTTAACATTTAATCTTTTGACTCTAAATGACTGTTGGATGTGAATTATGACTTTTTCAACTAAAATAAGTGTGTTTAAAGTCATTTATGTGCCTGAAATTGGTCAAAATTGAAGCTTTTGAGTAAGCAAAACTCTGTAAAAATGGCCATTTTGGTCACTCTGAGGGGTTAAAAAGTGGTTATTCAACATGAGGCACGATCCAATTGACATTTTGAATCATTTTTGGTACAGTCCCAAAAATCCATTTTCTGATGAAAAATGATGACTCCGGACCTGTCGAACGTTCCCAAAATGGTCAATATGGATGAAATTTTAACATTTAATCTTTAGACTCTAAATGACTGTTGGATGTGAATTATGACTTTTTCAACTAAATCAAGTGTGTTTAAAGTCATTTATGTGCCTGAAATTGGTCAAAATTGAAGCTTTTGAGTAAGCAAAACTCTGTAAAAATGGCCATTTTGGTCACTCTGAGGGGTTAAAAAGTGGTTATTCAACATGAGGGCACGATCCAATTGACATTTTGAATCATTTTTGGTACAGTCCCAAAAATCCATTTTCTGATGAAAAATGATGACTCCGGACCTGTCGAACGTTCCCAAAATGGTCAATATGGATGAAATTTTAACATTTAATCTTTAGACTCTAAATGACTGTTGGATGTGAATTATGACTTTTTCAACTAAAATAAGTGTGTTTAAAATCATTTATGCGCCTGAAATTGGTCAAAATTAAAGCTTTTGAGTAAGCAAAACTCTGTAAAAATGGCCATTTTGGTCACTCTGAGGGGTTAAAAAGTGGTTATTCAACATGAGGCATGATCCAATTGACATTTTGAATCATTTTTGGTACTGTCCCAAAAATCCATTTTCTGATGAAAAACGATGACTCCGGACCTGTCGAACGATTCCAAAATGGTCAATATGGATGAAATTTTAACATGTAATCTTTTGACTCTAAATGACTGTTGGATGTGAATTATGACTTTTTCAACTAAAATAAGTGTGTTTAAAATCATTTATGCGCCTGAAATTGGTCAAAATTAAAGCTTTTGAGTAAGCAAAACTCTGTAAAAATGGCCATTTTGGTCACTCTGAGGGGTTAAAAAGTGGTTATTCAACATGAGGCACGATCCAATTGACATTTTGAATCATTTTTGGTACAGTCCCAAAAATCAATTTTCTGATGAAAAACGATGACTCCGGACCTGTCGAACGTTTCCAAAATGGTCAATATGGATGAAATTTTAACATTTAATCTTTTGACTCTAAATGACTGTTGGATGTGAATTATGACTTTTTCAACTAAAATAAGTGTGTTTAAAGTCATTTATGTGCCTGAAATTGGTCAAAATTGAAGCTTTTGAGTAAGCAAAACTCTGTAAAAATGGCCATTTTGGTCACTCTGAGGGGTTAAAAAGTGGTTATTCAACATGAGGCACGATCCAATTGACATTTTGAATCATTTTTGGTACAGTCCCAAAAATCCATTTTCTGATGAAAAACGATGACTCCGGACCTGTCGAACGTTCCCAAAATGGTCAATATGGATGAAATTTTAACATTTAATCTTTTGACTCCAAATGACTGTTGGATGTGAATTATGACCTTTTCGACTAAAATAAGTGTGTTTAAAGTCATTTCTGTGCCTGAAATTGGACAAAATTGAAGCTTTTGAGTAAGCGAAACTCTGTAAAAATGGCAATGTTGGTCACTCTGAGGGGTTAAAAAGTGGTTATTCAACATGAGGCACGACCCATTTGACATTTTGAATCATTTTTGGTACAGTCCCAAAAATCCATTTTCTGATGAAAAACGATGACTCCGGACCTGTCGAACATTCCCAAAATGGTCAATATGGATGAAATTTTAACATTTAATCTTTTGACTCCAAGTGACTGTTGGATGTGAATTATGACTTTTTCAACTAAAATAAGTGTGTTTAAAGTCATTTATGTGCCTGAAATTGGTCAAAATTGAAGCTTTTGAATAAGCAAAAACTCTGTAAAAATGGCAATTTTGGTCACTCTGAGGGTTTAAAAAGTGGTTATTCAACATGAGGCACGATCCATTTGACATTTTGAATCATTTTTGGTACAGTCCCAAAAATCCATTTTCTGATGAAAAACGATGACTCCGGACCTGTCGAACGATTCCAAAATGGTCAATATGGATGAAATTTTAACATGTAATCTTTTGACTCTAAATGACTGTTGGATGTGAATTATGACTTTTTCAACTAAAATAAGTGTGTTTAAAGTCATTTATGTGCCTGAAATTGGTCACAATTAAAGCTTTTGAATAAGCAAAAACTCTGTAAAAATGGCAATTTTGGTCACTCTGAGGGTTTAAAAAGTGGTTATTCAACATGAGGCACGATCCATTTGACATTTTGAATCATTTTTGGTACAGTCCCAAAAATCCATTTTCTGATGAAAAACGATGACTCCGGACCTGTCGAACGTTTCCAAAATGGTCAATATGGATAAAATTTTAACATTTAATCTTTTGACTCTAAATGACTGTTGGATGTGAATTATGACTTTTTCAACTAAATCAAGTGTGTTTAAAGTCATTTATGTGCCTGAAATTGGTCAAAATTGAAGCTTTTGAGTAAGCAAAACTCTGTAAAAATGGCCATTTTGGTCACTCTGAGGGGTTAAAAAGTGGTTATTCAACATGAGGCACGATCCAATTGACATTTTGAATCATTTTTGGTACAGTCCCAAAAATCCATTTTCTGATGAAAAACGATGACTCCGGACCTGTCGAACGATTCCAAAATGGTCAATATGGATAAAATTTTAACATGTAATCTTTTGACTCTAAATGACTGTTGGATGTGAATTATGACTTTTTCATCTAAAATAAGTGTGTTTAAAATCATTTATGCGCCTGAAATTGGTCAAAATTAAAGCTTTTGAGTAAGCAAAACTCTGTAAAAATGGCCATTTTGGTCACTCTGAGGGGTTAAAAAGTGGTTATTCAACATGAGGCACGATCCAATTGACATTTTGAATCATTTTTGGTACAGTCCCAAAAATCAATTTTCTGATGAAAAACGATGACTCCGGACCTGTCGAACGTTTCCAAAATGGTCAATATGGATGAAATTTTAACATTTAATCTTTTTTACTCTAAATGACTGTTGGATGTGAATTATGACTTTTTCAACTAAATCAAGTGTGTTTAAAGTCATTTATGTGCCTGAAATTGGTCAAAATTGAAGCTTTTGAGTAAGCAAAACTCTGTAAAAATGGCCATTTTGGTCACTCTGAGGGGTTAAAAAGTGGTTATTCAACATGAGGCACGATCCAATTGACATTTTGAATCATTTTTGGTACAGTCCCAAAAATCCATTTTCTGATGAAAAACGATGACGCCGGACCTGTCGAACATTCCCAAAATGGTCAATATGGATGAAATTTTAACATTTAATCTTTTGACTCCAAGTGACTGTTGGATGTGAATTATGACTTTTTCAACTAAAATAAGTGTGTTTAAAGTCATTTATGTGCCTGAAATTGGTCAAAATTAAAGCTTTTGAATAAGCAAAAACTCTGTAAAAATGGCAATTTTGGTCACTCTGAGGGGTTAAAAAGTGGTTATTCAACATGAGGCAAATTGACATTTTGAATCATTTTTGGTACAGTCCCAAAAATCCATTTTCTGATGAAAAACGATGACTCCGGACCTGTCGAACATTCCCAAAATGGTCAATATGGATGAAATTTTAACATTTAATCTTTTGACTCCAAGTGACTGTTGGATGTGAATTATGACTTTTTCAACTAAAAAAAGTGTGTTTAAAGTCATTTATGTGCATGAAATTGGTCAAAATTGAAGCTTTTGAGTAAGCAAAACTCTGTAAAAATGGCAATTTTGGTCACTCTGAGGGGTTAAAAAGTGGTTATTCAACATGAGGCACGATCCATTTGACATTTTGAATCATTTTTGGTACAGTCCCAAAAATCAATTTTCTGATGAAAAGCGATGACTCCGGACCTGTCGAACGTTTCCAAAATGGTCAATATGGATGAAATTTTAACATTTAATCTTTTGACTCTAAATGACTGTTGGATGTGAATTATGACTTTTTCAAATAAATCAAGTGTGTTTAAAGTCATTTCTGTGCCTGAAATTGGTCAAAATTGAAGCTTTTGAGTAAGCGAAACTCTGTAAAAATGGCAATGTTGGTCACTCTGAGGGGTTAAAAAGTGGTTATTCAACATGAGGCACGATCCATTTGACATTTTGAATCATTTTTGGTACAGTCCCAAAAATCAATTTTCTGATGAAAAACGATGACTCCGGACCTGTCGAACGTTCCCAAAATGGTCAATATGGATGAAATTTTCACATTTAATCTTAAGACTCTAAATGACTGTTGGATGTGAATTATGACTTTTTCAACTAAATCAAGTGTGTTTAAAGTCATTTATGTGCCTGAAATTGGTCAAAATTGAAGCTTTTGAGTAAGCAAAACTCTGTAAAAATGGCCATTTTGGTCACTCTGAGGGGTTAAAAAGTGGTTATTCAACATGAGGCACGATCCAATTGACATTTTGAATCATTTTTGGTACAGTCCCAAAAATCCATTTTCTGATGAAAAATGATGACTCCGGACCTGTCGAACGTTCCCAAAATGGTCAATATGGATGAAATTTTAACATTTAATCTTTAGACTCTAAATGACTGTTGGATGTGAATTATGACTTTTTCAACTAAAATAAGTGTGTTTAAAATCATTTATGCGCCTGAAATTGGTCAAAATTAAAGCTTTTGAGTAAGCAAAACTCTGTAAAAATGGCCATTTTGGTCACTCTGAGGGGTTAAAAAGTGGTTATTCAACATGAGGCACAATCCATTTGACATTTTGAATCATTTTTGGTACAGTCCCAAAAATCCATTTTCTGATGAAAAACGATGACTCCGGACCTATCAAACGTTCCCAAAATGGTCAATATGGATGAAATTTTAACATTTAATCTTTTGACTCCAAATGACTGTTGGATGGGAATTATGACTTTTTCAACTAAAATAAGTGTGTTTAAAGTCATTTATGTGCCTGAAATTGGTCAAAATTGAAGCTTTTGAGTAAGCAAAACTCTGTAAAAATGGCAATGTTGGTCACTCTCAGGGGTTAAAAAGTGGTTATTCAACATGAGGCACGATCCATTTGACATTTTGAATCATTTTTGGTACAGTCCCAAAAATCAATTTTCTGATGAAAAACGAAGACTCCGGACCTGTCGAACGTTTCCAAAATGGTCAATATGGATGAAATTTTAACATTTAATCTTTTGACTCTAAATGACTGTTGGATGTGAATTATGACTTTTTCAACTAAAATAAGTGTGTTTAAAGTCATTTATGTGCCTGAAATTGGTCAAAATTGAAGCTTTTGAGTAAGCAAAACTCTGTAAAAATGGCCATTTTGGTCACTCTGAGGGGTTAAAAAGTGGTTATTCAACATGAGGCACGATCCAATTGACATTTTGAATCATTTTTGGTACAGTCCCAAAAATCCATTTTCTGATGAAAAATGATGACTCCGGACCTGTCGAACGTTCCCAAAATGGTCAATATGGATGAAATTTTAACATTTAATCTTTAGACTCTAAATGACTGTTGGATGTGAATTATGACTTTTTCAACTAAATCAAGTGTGTTTAAAGTCATTTATGTGCCTGAAATTGGTCAAAATTGAAGCTTTTGAGTAAGCAAAACTCTGTAAAAATGGCCATTTTGGTCATTCTGAGGGGTTAAAAAGTGGTTATTCAACATGAGGCACGATCCAATTGACATTTTGAATCATTTTTGGTACAGTCCCAAAAATCCATTTTCTGATGAAAAATGATGACTCCGGACCTGTCGAACGTTCCCAAAATGGTCAATATGGATGAAATTTTAACATTTAATCTTTAGACTCTAAATGACTGTTGGATGTGAATTATGACTTTTTCAACTAAAATAAGTGTGTTTAAAATCATTTATGCGCCTGAAATTGGTCAAAATTAAAGCTTTTGAGTAAGCAAAACTCTGTAAAAATGGCCATTTTGGTCACTCTGAGGGGTTAAAAAGTGGTTATTCAACATGAGGCACGATCCAATTGACATTTTGAATCATTTTTGGTACAGTCCCAAAAATCCATTTTCTGATGAAAAACGATGACTCCGGACCTGTCGAACGATTCCAAAATGGTCAATATGGATGAAATTTTAACATTTAATCTTTTGACTCTAAATGACTGTTGGAAGTGAATTATGACTTTTTCAACTAAAATAAGTGTGTTTAAAGTCATTTATGTGCCTGAAATTGGTCAAAATTAAAGCTTTTGAATAAGCAAAAACTCTGTAAAAATGGCAATTTTGGTCACTCTGAGGGGTTAAAAAGTGGTTATTCAACATGAGGCACGATCCATTTGACATTTTGAATCATTTTTGGTACAGTCCCAAAAATCCATTTTCTGATGAAAAACGATGACTCCGGACCTATCGAACGTTCCCAAAATGGTCAATATGGATGAAATTTTAACATTTAATCTTTTGACTCCAAATGACTGTTGGATGGGAATTATGACTTTTTCAACTAAAATAAGTGTGTTTAAAGTCATTTATGTGCCTGAAATTGGTCAAAATTGAAGCTTTTGAGTAAGCAAAACTCTGTAAAAATGGCAATGTTGGTCACTCTCAGGGGTTAAAAAGTGGTTATTCAACATGAGGCACGATCCATTTGACATTTTGAATCATTTTTGGTACAGTCCCAAAAATCAATTTTCTGATGAAAAACGAAGACTCCGGACCTGTCGAACGTTTCCAAAATGGTCAATATGGATGAAATTTTAACATTTAATCTTTTGACTCTAAATGACTGTTGGATGTGAATTATGACTTTTTCAACTAAAATAAGTGTGTTTAAAGTCATTTATGTGCCTGAAATTGGTAAAAAATGAAGCTTTTGAGTGAGCAAAACTCTGTAAAAATGGCCATTTTGGTCACTCTGAGGGGTTAAAAAGTGGTTATTCAACATGAGGCACGATCCATTTGACATTTTGAATCATTTTTGGTACAGTCCCAAAAATCCATTTTCTGATGAAAAACGATGACTCCGGACCTGTCGAACATTCCCAAAATGGTCAATATGGATGAAATTTTAACATTTAATCTTTTGACTCCAAGTGACTGTTGGATGTGAATTATGACTTTTTCAACTAAAATAAGTGTGTTTAAAGTCATTTATGTGCCTGAAATTGGTCAAAATTATAGCTTTTGAATAAGCAAAAACTCTGTAAAAATGGCAATTTTGGTCACTCTGAGGGGTTAAAAAGTGGTTATTCAACATGAGGCACGATCCATTTGACATTTTGAATCATTTTTGGTACAGTCCCAAAAATCCATTTTCTGATGAAAAACGATGACTCCGGACCTGTCGAACGTTCCCAAAATAGTCAATATGGATGAAATTTTAACATTTAATCTTTTGACTCTAAATGACTGTTGGATGTGAATTATGACTTTTTCAACTAAAATAAGTGTGTTTAAAGTCAATTATGTGCCTGAAATTGGTCACAATTAAAGCTTTTGAATAAGCAAAAACTCTGTAAAAATGGCAATTTTGGTCACTCTGAGGGTTTAAAAAGTGGTTATTCGACATGAGGCACGATCCATTTGACATTTTGAATCATTTTTGGTACAGTCCCAAAAATCCATTTTCTGATGAAAAACGATGACTCCGGACCTGTCGAACGTTTCCAAAATGGTCAATATGGATAAAATTTTAACATTTAATCTTTTGACTCTAAATGACTGTTGGATGTGAATTATGACTTTTTCAACTAAATCAAGTGTGTTTAAAGTCATTTATGTGCCTGAAATTGGTCAAAATTGAAGCTTTTGAGTAAGCAAAATTCTGTAAAAATGGCCATTTTGGTCACTCTGAGGGGTTAAAAAGTGGTTATTCAACATGAGGCACGATCCAATTGACATTTTGAATCATTTTTGGTACAGTCCCAAAAATCCATTTTCTGATGAAAAACGATGACTCCGGACCTGTCGAACGATTCCAAAATGGTCAATATGGATGAAATTTTAACATGTAATCTTTTGACTCTAAATGACTGTTGGATGTGAATTATGACTTTTTCATCTAAAATAAGTGTGTTTAAAATCATTTATGCGCCTGAAATTGGTCAAAATTAAAGCTTTTGAGTAAGCAAAACTCTGTAAAAATGGCCATTTTGGTCACTCTGAGGGGTTAAAAAGTGGTTATTCAACATGAGGCACGATCCAATTGACATTTTGAATCATTTTTGGTACAGTCCCAAAAATCAATTTTCTGATGAAAAACGATGACTCCGGACCTGTCGAACGTTTCCAAAATGGTCAATATGGATGAAATTTTAACATTTAATCTTTTGACTCCAAATGACTGTTGGATGTGAATTATGACCTTTTCGACTAAAATAAGTGTGTTTAAAGTCATTTCTGTGCCTGAAATTGGTCAAAATTGAAGCTTTTGAGTAAGCGAAACTCTGTAAAAATGGCAATGTTGGTCACTCTGAGGGGTTAAAAAGTGGTTATTCAACATGAGGCACGATCCATTTGACATTTTGAATCATTTTTGGTACAGTCCCAAAAATCCATTTTCTGATGAAAAACGATGACTCTGGACCTGTCGAACGTTTCCAAAATGGTCAATATGGATGAAATTTTAACATTTAATCTTTTTTACTCTAAATGACTGTTGGATGTGAATTATGACTTTTTCAACTAAATCAAGTGTGTTTAAAGTCATTTATGTGCCTGAAATTGGTCAAAATTGAAGCTTTTGAGTAAGCAAAACTCTGTAAAAATGGCCATTTTGGTCACTCTGAGGGGTTAAAAAGTGGTTATTCAACATGAGGCACGATCCAATTGACATTTTGAATCATTTTTGGTACAGTCCCAAAAATCCATTTTCTGATAAAAAACGATGACTCCGGACCTGTCAAACGTTCACAAAATGGTCAATATGGATGAAATTTTAACATTTAATCTTTAGACTCTAAATGACTGTTGGATGTGAATTATGACTTTTTCAACTAAAATAAGTGTGTTTAAAGTCATTTATGTGCCTGAAATTGGTCACAATTAAAGCTTTTGAATAAGCAAAAACTCTGTAAAAATTGCAATTTTGGTCACTCTGAGGGGTTAAAAAGTGGTTATTCAACATGAGGCACGATCCATTTGACATTTTGAATCATTTTTGGTACAGTCCCAAAAATCCATTTTCTGATGAAAAACGATGACTCCGGACCTGTCGAACATTCCCAAAATGGTCAATATGGATGAAATTTTAACATTTAATCTTTTGACTCCAAGTGACTGTTGGATGTGAATTATGACTTTTTCAACTAAAAAAAGTGTGTTTAAAGTCATTTATGTGCCTGAAATTGGTCAAAATTGAAGCTTTTGAGTAAGCAAAACTCTGTAAAAATGGCAATTTTGGTCACTCTGAGGGGTTAAAAAGTGGTTCTTCAACATGAGGCACGATCCATTTGACATTTTGAATCATTTTTGGTACAGTCCCAAAAATCAATTTTCTGATGAAAAGCGATGACTCCGGACCTGTCGAACGTTTCCAAAATGGTCAATATGGATGAAATTTTAACATTTAATCTTTTGACTCTAAATGACTGTTGGATGTGAATTATGACTTTTTCAACTAAATCAAGTGTGTTTAAAGTCATTTCTGTGCCTGAAATTGGTCAAAATTGAAGCTTTTGAGTAAGCGAAACTCTGTAAAAATGGCAATGTTGGTCACTCTGAGGGGTTAAAAAGTGGTTATTCAACATGAGGCACGATCCATTTGACATTTTGAATCATTTTTGGTACAGTCCCAAAAATCCATTTTCTGATGAAAAACGATGACTCTGGACCTGTCGAACGTTCCCAAAATGGTCAATATGGATGAAATTTTCACATTTAATCTTAAGACTCTAAATGACTGTTGGATGTGAATTATGACTTTTTCAACTAAAATAAGTGTGTTTAAAGTCATTTATGTGCCTGAAATTGGTAAAAATTGAAGCTTTTGAGTAAGCAAAACTCTGTAAAAATGGCCATTTTGGTCACTCTGAGGGGTTAAAAAGTGGTTATTCAACATGAGGCATGATCCATTTGACATTTTGAATCATTTTTGGTACAGTCCCAAAAATCCATTTTCTGATTAAAAACGATGACTCTGGACCTGTCGAACGTTTCCAAAATGGTCAATATGGATGAAATTTTAACATTTAATCTTTTTTACTCTAAATGACTGTTGGATGTGAATTATGACTTTTTCAACTAAATCAAGTGTGTTTAAAGTCATTTATGTGCCTGAAATTGGTCAAAATTGAAGCTTTTGAGTAAGCAAAACTCTGTAAAAATGGCCATTTTGGTCACTCTGAGGGGTTAAAAAGTGGTTATTCAACATGAGGCACGATCCAATTGACATTTTGAATCATTTTTGGTACAGTCCCAAAAATCCATTTTCTGATGAAAAATGATGACTCCGGACCTGTCGAACGATTCCAAAATGGTCAATATGGATGACATTTTAACATGTAATCTTTTGACTCTAAATGACTGTTGGATGTGAATTATGACTTTTTCAACTAAAATAAGTGTGTTTAAAATCATTTATGCGCCTGAAATTGGTCAAAATTAAAGCTTTTGAGTAAGCAAAACTCTGTAAAAATGGCCATTTTGGTCACTCTGAGGGGTTAAAAAGTGGTTATTCAACATGAGGCACGATCCAATTGACATTTTGAATCATTTTTGGTACAGTCCCAAAAATCCATTTTCTGATGAAAAACGATGACTTGTCGAACGATTCCAAAATGGTCAATATGGATGAAATTTTAACATTTAATCTTTTGACTCTAAATGACTGTTGGATGTGAATTATGACTTTTTCAACTAAAATAAGTGTGTTTAAAGTCATTTATGTGCCTGAAATTGGTCAAAATTAAAGCTTTTGAATAAGCAAAAACTCTGTAAAAATGGCAATTTTGGTCACTCTGAGGGGTTAAAAAGTGGTTATTCAACATGAGGCACGATCCATTTGACATTTTGAATCATTTTTGGTACAGTCCCAAAAATCCATTTTCTGATGAAAAACGATGACTCCGGACCTGTCGAACGTTCCCAAAATGGTCAATATGGATGAAATTTTAACATTTAATCTTTTGACTCCAAATGACTGTTGGATGGGAATTATGACTTTTTCAACTAAAATAAGTGTGTTTAAAGTCATTTATGTGCCTGAAATTGGTCAAAATTGAAGCTTTTGAGTAAGCAAAACTCTGTAAAAATGGCAATGTTGGTCACTCTCAGGGGTTAAAAAGTGGTTATTCAACATGAGGCACGATCCATTTGACATTTTGAATCATTTTTGGTACAGTCCCAAAAATCAATTTTCTGATGAAAAACGATGACTCCGGACCTGTCGAACGTTTCCAAAATGGTCAATATGGATGAAATTTTAACATTTAATCTTTTGACTCTAAATGACTGTTGGATGTGAATTATGACTTTTTCAACTAAAATAAGTGTGTTTAAAGTCATTTATGTGCCTGAAATTGGTAAAAAATGAAGCTTTTGAGTAAGCGAAACTCTGTAAAAATGGCCATTTTGGTCACTCTGAGGGGTTAAAAAGTGGTTATTCAACATGAGGCACGATCCATTTGACATTTTGAATCATTTTTGGTACAGTCCCAAAAATCCATTTTCTGATGAAAAACGATGACTCCGGACCTGTCGAACATTCCCAAAATGGTCAATATGGATGAAATTTTAACATTTAATCTTTTGACTCCAAATGACTGTTGGATGGGAATTATGACTTTTTCAACTAAAATAAGTGTGTTTAAAGTCATTTATGTGCCTGAAATTGGTCAAAATTGAAGCTTTTGAGTAAGCGAAACTCTGTAAAAATGGCAATGTTGGTCACTCTGAGGGGTTAAAAAGTGGTTATTCAACATGAGGCACGATCCATTTGACATTTTGAATCATTTTTGGTACAGTCCCAAAAATCAATTTTCTGATGAAAAACGATGACTCCGGACCTGTCGAACATTCCCAAAATGGTCAATATGGATGAAATGTTCACATTTAATCTTAAGACTCTAAATGACTGTTGGATGTGAATTATGACTTTTTCAACTAAAATAAGTGTGTTTAAAGTCATTTATGTGCCTGAAATTGGTAAAAATTGAAGCTTTTGAGTAAGCAAAACTCTGTAAAAATGGCCATTTTGGTCACTCTGAGGGGTTAAAAAGTGGTTATTCAACATGAGGCACGATCCATTTGACATTTTGAATCATTTTTGGTACAGTCCCAAAAATCCATTTTCTGATTAAAAACGATGACTCTGGACCTGTCGAACGTTTCCAAAATGGTCAATATGGATGAAATTTTAACATTTAATCTTTTTTACTCTAAATGACTGTTGGATGTGAATTATGACTTTTTCAACTAAATCAAGTGTGTTTAAAGTCATTTATGTGCCTGAAATTGGTCAAAATTGAAGCTTTTGAGTAAGCAAAACTCTGTAAAAATGGCCATTTTGGTCACTCTGAGGGGTTAAAAAGTGGTTATTCAACATGAGGCACGATCCAATTGACATTTTGAATCATTTTTGGTACAGTCCCAAAAATCCATTTTCTGATGAAAAATGATGACTCCGGACCTGTCGAACGATTCCAAAATGGTCAATATGGATGAAATTTTAACATGTAATCTTTTGACTCTAAATGACTGTTGGATGTGAATTATGACTTTTTCAACTAAAATAAGTGTGTTTAAAATCATTTATGCGCCTGAAATTGGTCAAAATTAAAGCTTTTGAGTAAGCAAAACTCTGTAAAAATGGCCATTTTGGTCACTCTGAGGGGTTAAAAAGTGGTTATTCAACATGAGGCACGATCCAATTGACATTTTGAATCATTTTTGGTACAGTCCCAAAAATCCATTTTCTGATGAAAAACGATGACTCCGGACCTGTCGAACGATTCCAAAATGGTCAATATGGATGAAATTTTAACATTTAATCTTTTGACTCCAAATGACTGTTGGATGTGAATTATGACTTTTTCAACTAAAATAAGTGTGTTTAAAGTCATTTATGTGCCTGAAATTGGTCAAAATTAAAGCTTTTGAATAAGCAAAAACTCTGTAAAAATGGCAATTTTGGTCACTCTGAGGGGTTAAAAAGTGGTTATTCAACATGAGGCACGATCCATTTGACATTTTGAATCATTTTTGGTACAGTCCCAAAAATCCATTTTCTGATGAAAAACGATGACTCCGGACCTGTCGAACGTTCCCAAAATGGTCAATATGGATGAAATTTTAACATTTAATCTTTTGACTCCAAATGACTGTTGGATGGGAATTATGACTTTTTCAACTAAAATAAGTGTGTTTAAAGTCATTTATGTGCCTGAAATTGGTCAAAATTGAAGCTTTTGAGTAAGCAAAACTCTGTAAAAATGGCAATGTTGGTCACTCTCAGGGGTTAAAAAGTGGTTATTCAACATGAGGCACGATCCATTTGACATTTTGAATCATTTTTGGTACAGTCCCAAAAATCAATTTTCTGATGAAAAACGATGACTCCGGACCTGTCGAACGTTTCCAAAATGGTCAATATGGATGAAATTTTAACATTTAATCTTTTGACTCTAAATGACTGTTGGATGTGAATTATGACCTGACTAAAATAAGTGTGTTTAAAGTCATTTCTGTGCCTGAAATTGGTCAAAATTGAAGCTTTTGAATAAGCAAAAACTCTGTAAAAATGGCAATTTTGGTCACTCTGAGGGGTTAAAAAGTGGTTATTCAACATGAGGCACGATCCATTTGACATTTTGAATCATTTTTGGTACAGTCCCAAAAATCCATTTTCTGATGAAAAACGATGACTCCGGACCTGTCGAACGTTCCCAAAATGGTCAATATGGATGAAATTTTGACATTTAATCTTTTGACTCCAAATGACTGTTGGATGTGAATTATGACCTTTTTGACTAAAATAAGTGGGTTTAAAGTCATTTCTGTGCCTGAAATTGGTCAAAATTGAAGCTTTTGAGTAAGCGAAACTCTGTAAAAATGGCAATGTTGGTCACTCTGAGGGGTTAAAAAGTGGTTATTCAACATGAGGCACGATCCATTTGACATTTTGAATCATTTTTGGTAAAGTCCCAAAAATCCATTTTCTGATGAAAAACGATGACTCCGGACCTGTCGAACGTTCACAAAATGGTCAATATGGATGAAATTTTAATATTTAATCTTTAGACTCTAAATGACTGTTGGATGTGAATTATGACTTTTTCAACTAAAATAAGTGTGTTTAAAGTCATTTCTGTGCCTGAAATTGGTCAAAATTGAAGCTTTTGAGTAAGCGAAACTCTGTAAAAATGGCAATGTTGGTCACTCTGAGGGGTTAAAAAGTGGTTATTCAACATGAGGCACGATCCATTTGACATTTTGAATCATTTTTGGTACAGTCCCAAAAATCCATTTTCTGATGAAAAACGATGACTCCGGACCTGTCGAACATTCCCAAAATGGTCAATATGGATGAAATTTTAACATTTAATCTTTTGACTCCAAGTGACTGTTGGATGTGAATTATGACTTTTTCAACTAAAAAAAGTGTGTTTAAAGTCATTTATGTGCCTGAAATTGGTCAAAATTGAAGCTTTTGAGTAAGCAAAACTCTGTAAAAATGGCAATTTTGGTCACTCTGAGGGGTTAAAAAGTGGTTATTCAACATGAGGCACGATCCATTTGACATTTTGAATCATTTTTGGTACAGTCCCAAAAATCAATTTTCTGATGAAAAGCGATGACTCCGGACCTGTCGAACGTTTCCAAAATGGTCAATATGGATGAAATTTTAACATTTAATCTTTTGACTCTAAATGACTGTTGGATGTGAATTATGACTTTTTCAACTAAATCAAGTGTGTTTAAAGTCATTTCTGTGCCTGAAATTGGTCAAAATTGAAGCTTTTGAGTAAGCGAAACTCTGTAAAAATGGCAATGTTGGTCACTCTGAGGGGTTAAAAAGTGGTTATTCAACATGAGGCACGATCCATTTGACATTTTGAATCATTTTTGGTACAGTCCCAAAAATCAATTTTCTGATGAAAAACGATGACTCCGGACCTGTCGAACGTTCCCAAAATGGTCAATATGGATGAAATTTTCACATTTAATCTTCAGACTCTAAATGACTGTTGGATGTGAATTATGACTTTTTCAACTAAAATAAGTGTGTTTAAAGTCATTTATGTGCCTGAAATTGGTAAAAATTGAAGCTTTTGAGTAAGCAAAACTCTGTAAAAATGGCCATTTTGGTCACTCTGAGGGGTTAAAAAGTGGTTATTCAACATGAGGCACGATCCATTTGACATTTTGAATCATTTTTGGTACAGTCCCAAAAATCCATTTTATGATGAAAAACGATGACTCTGGACCTGTCGAACGTTTCCAAAATGGTCAATATGGATGAAATTTTAACATTTAATCTTTTTTACTCTAAATGACTGTTGGATGTGAATTATGACTTTTTCAACTAAATCAAGTGTGTTTAAAGTCATTTATGTGCCTGAAATTGGTCAAAATTGAAGCTTTTGAGTAAGCAAAACTCTGTAAAAATGGCCATTTTGGTCACTCTGAGGGGTTAAAAAGTGGTTATTCAACATGAGGCACGATCCAATTGACATTTTGAATCATTTTTGGTACAGTCCCAAAAATCCATTTTCTGATGAAAAATGATGACTCCGGACCTGTCGAACGATTCCAAAATGGTCAATATGGATGAAATTTTAACATGTAATCTTTTGACTCTAAATGACTGTTGGATGTGAATTATGACTTTTTCAACTAAAATAAGTGTGTTTAAAATCATTTATGCGCCTGAAATTGGTCAAAATTAAAGCTTTTGAGTAAGCAAAACTCTGTAAAAATGGCCATTTTGGTCACTCTGAGGGGTTAAAAAGTGGTTATTCAACATGAGGCACGATCCAATTGACATTTTGAATCATTTTTGGTACAGTCCCAAAAATCCATTTTCTGATGAAAAACGATGACTCCGGACCTGTCGAACGTTCACAAAATGGTCAATATGGATGAAATTTTAACATTTAATCTTTTGACTCCAAGTGACTGTTGGATGTGAATTATGACTTTTTCAACTAAAAAAAGTGTGTTTAAAGTCATTTATGTGCCTGAAATTGGTCAAAATTGAAGCTTTTGAGTAAGCAAAACTCTGTAAAAATGGCAATTTTGGTCACTCTGAGGGGTTAAAAAGTGGTTATTCAACATGAGGCACGATCCATTTGACATTTTGAATCATTTTTGGTACAGTCCCAAAAATCCATTTTCTGATGAAAAACGATGACTCCGGACCTGTCGAACGTTCACAAAATGGTCAATATGGATGAAATTTTGACATTTAATCTTTTGACTCCAAATGACTGTTGGATGTGAATTATGACTTTTTCAACTAAAATAAGTGTGTTTAAAGTCATTTCTGTGCCTGAAATTGGTCAAAATTGAAGCTTTTGAGTAAGCGAAACTCTGTAAAAATGGCAATGTTGGTCACTCTGAGGGGTTAAAAAGTGGTTATTCAACATGAGGCACGATCCATTTGACATTTTTAATCATTTTTGGTACAGTCCCAAAAATCCATTTTCTGATGAAAAACGATGACTCCGGACCTGTCGAACGTTCACAAAATGGTCAATATGGATGAAATTTTAATATTTAATCTTTAGACTCCAAATGACTGTTGGATGTGAATTATGACTTTTTCAACTAAAATAAGTGTGTTTAAAGTCATTTCTGTGCCTGAAATTGGTCAAAATTGAAGCTTTTGAGTAAGCGAAACTCTGTAAAAATGGCAATGTTGGTCACTCTGAGGGGTTAAAAAGTGGTTATTCAACATGAGGCACGATCCATTTGACATTTTGAATCATTTTTGGTACAGTCCCAAAAATCCATTTTCTGATGAAAAACGATGACTCCGGACCTGTCGAACATTCCCAAAATGGTCAATATGGATGAAATTTTAACATTTAATCTTTTGACTCCAAGTGACTGTTGGATGTGAATTATGACTTTTTCAACTAAAATAAGTGTGTTTAAAGTCATTTATGTGCCTGAAATTGGTCAAAATTAAAGCTTTTGAATAAGCAAAAACTCTGTAAAAATGGCAATTTTGGTCACTCTGAGGGGTTAAAAAGTGGTTATTCAACATGAGGCACGATCCATTTGACATTTTGAATCATTTTTGGTACAGTCCCAAAAATCCATTTTCTGATGAAAAACGATGACTCCGGACCTGTCGAACGTTCCCAAAATGGTCAATATGGATGAAATTTTAACATTTAATCTTTTGACTCCAAATGACTGTTGGATGGGAATTACGACTTTTTCAACTAAAATAAGTGTGTTTAAAGTCATTTATGTGCCTGAAATTGGTCAAAATTGAAGCTTTTGAGTAAGCGAAACTCTGTAAAAATGGCAATGTTGGTCACTCTGAGGGGTTAAAAAGTGGTTATTCAACATGAGGCACGATCCATTTGACATTTTGAATCATTTTTGGTACAGTCCCAAAAATCCATTTTCTGATGAAAAACGATGACTCCGGACCTGTCGAACGTTCACAAAATGGTCAATATGGATGAAATTTTAACATTTAATCTTTAGACTCTAATTGACTGTTGGATGTAAATTATGACTTTTTCAACTAAATCAAGTGTGTTTAAAGTCATTTATGTGCCTGAAATTGGTCAAAATTGAAGCTTTTGAGTAAGCAAAACTCTGTAAAAATGGCCATTTTGGTCACTCTGAGGGGTTAAAAGTGGTTATTCAACATGAGGCACGATCCAATTGACATTTTGAATCATTTTTGGTACAGTCCCAAAAATCCATTTTCTGATGAAAAACGATGACTCCGGACCTGTCGAACGATTCCAAAATGGTCAATATGGATGAAATTTTAACATGTAATCTTTTGACTCTAAATGACTGTTGGATGTGAATTATGACTTTTTCAACTAAATCAAGTGTGTTTAAAGTCATTTATGTGCCTGAAATTTGTCAAAATTGAAGCTTTTGAGTAAGCAAAACTCTGTAAAAATGGCCATTTTGGTCACTCTGAGGGGTTAAAAAGTGGTTATTCAACATGAGGCATGATCCAATTGACATTTTGAATCATTTTTGGTACAGTCCCAAAAATCCATTTTCTGATGAAAAACGATGACTCCGGACCTGTCGAACGTTCCCAAAATGGTCAATATGGATGAAATTTTAACATTTAATCTTTAGACTCTAAATGACTGTTGGATGTGAATTATGACTTTTTCAACTAAAATAAGTGTGTTTAAAGTCATTTATGTGCCTGAAATTGGTCAAAATTAAAGCTTTTGAATATGCAAAAACTCTGTAAAAATGGCAATTTTGGTCACTCTGAGGGGTTAAAAAGTGGTTATTCAACATGAGGCACGATCCATTTGACATTTTGAATCATTTTTGGTACAGTCCCAAAAATCCATTTTCTGATGAAAAACGATGATTCCGGACCTGTCGAACGTTTCCAAAATGGTCAATATGGATAAAATTTTAACATTTAATCTTTTGACTCTAAATGACTGTTGGATGTGAATTATGACTTTTTCAACTAAATCAAGTGTGTTTAAAGTCATTTATGTGCCTGAAATTGGTCAAAATTGAAGCTTTTGAGTAAGCAAAACTCTGTAAAAATGGCCATTTTGGTCACTCTGAGGGGTTAAAAAGTGGTTATTCAACATGAGGCATGATCCAATTGACATTTTGAATCATTTTTGGTACAGTCCCAAAAATCCATTTTCTGATGAAAAACGATGACTCCGGACCTGTCGAACGATTCCAAAATGGTCAATATGGATGAAATTTTAACATGTAATCTTTTGACTCTAAATGACTGTTGGATGTGAATTATGACTTTTTCAACTAAAATAAGTGTGTTTAAAATCATTTATGCGCCTGAAATTGGTCAAAATTAAAGCTTTTGAGTAAGCAAAACTCTGTAAAAATGGCCATTTTGGTCACTCTGAGGGGTTAAAAAGTGGTTATTCAACATGAGGCACGATCCAATTGACATTTTGAATCATTTTTGGTACAGTCCCAAAAATCAATTTTCTGATGAAAAACGATGACTCCGGACCTGTCGAACGTTTCCAAAATGGTCAATATGGATGAAATTTTAACATTTAATCTTTTGACTCTAAATGACTGTTGGATGTGAATTATGACTTTTTCAACTAAAATAAGTGTGTTTAAAGTCATTTATGTGCCTGAAATTGGTCAAAATTGAAGCTTTTGAGTAAGCAAAACTCTGTAAAAATGGCCATTTTGGTCACTCTGAGGGGTTAAAAAGTGGTTATTCAACATGAGGCACGATCCAATTGACATTTTGAATCATTTTTGGTACAGTCCCAAAAATCCATTTTCTGATGAAAAACGATGACTCCGGACCTGTCGAACGTTCCCAAAATGGTCAATATGGATGAAATTTTAACATTTAATCTTTTGACTCCAAATGACTGTTGGATGTGAATTATGACCTTTTCGACTAAAATAAGTGTGTTTAAAGTCATTTCTGTGCCTGAAATTGGTCAAAATTGAAGCTTTTGAGTAAGCGAAACTCTGTAAAAATGGCAATGTTGGTCACTCTGAGGGGTTAAAAAGTGGTTATTCAACATGAGGCACGACCCATTTGACATTTTGAATCATTTTTGGTACAGTCCCAAAAATCCATTTTCTGATGAAAAACGATGACTCCGGACCTGTCGAACATTCCCAAAATGGTCAATATGGATGAAATTTTAACATTTAATCTTTTGACTCCAAGTGACTGTTGGATGTGAATTATGACTTTTTCAACTAAAATAAGTGTGTTTAAAGTCATTTATGTGCCTGAAATTGGTCAAAATTGAAGCTTTTGAATAAGCAAAAACTCTGTAAAAATGGCAATTTTGGTCACTCTGAGGGTTTAAAAAGTGGTTATTCAACATGAGGCACGATCCATTTGACATTTTGAATCATTTTTGGTACAGTCCCAAAAATCCATTTTCTGATGAAAAACGATGACTCCGGACCTGTCGAACGATTCCAAAATGGTCAATATGGATGAAATTTTAACATGTAATCTTTTGACTCTAAATGACTGTTGGATGTGAATTATGACTTTTTCAACTAAATCAAGTGTGTTTAAAGTCATTTATGTGCCTGAAATTGGTCAAAATTGAAGCTTTTGAGTAAGCAAAACTCTGTAAAAATGGCCATTTTGGTCACTCTGAGGGGTTAAAAAGTGGTTATTCAACATGAGGCACAATCCAATTGACATTTTGAATCATTTTTGGTACAGTCCCAAAAATCCATTTTCTGATGAAAAACGATGACTCCGGACCTGTCGAACGATTCCAAAATGGTCAATATGGATAAAATTTTAACATGTAATCTTTTGACTCTAAATGACTGTTGGATGTGAATTATGACTTTTTCATCTAAAATAAGTGTGTTTAAAGTCATTTATGTGCCTGAAATTGGTCAAAATTAAAGCTTTTGAGTAAGCAAAACTCTGTAAAAATGGCCATTTTGGTCACTCTGAGGGGTTAAAAAGTGGTTATTCAACATGAGGCAAATTGACATTTTGAATCATTTTTGGTACAGTCCCAAAAATCCATTTTCTGATGAAAAACGATGACTCCGGACCTGTCGAACATTCCCAAAATGGTCAATATGGATGAAATTTTAACATTTAATCTTTTGACTCCAAGTGACTGTTGGATGTGAATTATGACTTTTTCAACTAAAAAAAGTGTGTTTAAAGTCATTTATGTGCATGAAATTGGTCAAAATTGAAGCTTTTGAGTAAGCAAAACTCTGTAAAAATGGCAATTTTGGTCACTCTGAGGGGTTAAAAAGTGGTTATTCAACATGAGGCACGATCCATTTGACATTTTGAATCATTTTTGGTACAGTC
This sequence comes from Lissotriton vulgaris, assembly GCF_964263255.1. Taxonomy (NCBI): domain Eukaryota; kingdom Metazoa; phylum Chordata; class Amphibia; order Caudata; family Salamandridae; genus Lissotriton; species Lissotriton vulgaris. Next base: position 88,593 of record NW_028249200.1, read on the forward strand.
CCAAAAATCAATTTTCTGATGAAAAGCGATGACTCCGGACCTGTCGAACGTTTCCAAAATGGTCAATATGGATGAAATTTTAACATTTAATCTTTTGACTCTAAATGACTGTTGGATGTGAATTATGACTTTTTCAAATAAATCAAGTGTGTTTAAAGTCATTTCTGTGCCTGAAATTGGTCAAAATTGAAGCTTTTGAGTAAGCGAAACTCTGTAAAAATGGCAATGTTGGTCACTCTGAGGGGTTAAAAAGTGGTTATTCAACATGAGGCACGATCCATTTGACATTTTGAATCATTTTTGGTACAGTCCCAAAAATCAATTTTCTGATGAAAAACGATGACTCCGGACCTGTCGAACGTTCCCAAAATGGTCAATATGGATGAAATTTTCACATTTAATCTTAAGACTCTAAATGACTGTTGGATGTGAATTATGACTTTTTCAACTAAATCAAGTGTGTTTAAAGTCATTTATGTGCCTGAAATTGGTCAAAATTGAAGCTTTTGAGTAAGCAAAACTCTGTAAAAATGGCCATTTTGGTCACTCTGAGGGGTTAAAAAGTGGTTATTCAACATGAGGCACGATCCAATTGACATTTTGAATCATTTTTGGTACAGTCCCAAAAATCCATTTTCTGATGAAAAATGATGACTCCGGACCTGTCGAACGTTCCCAAAATGGTCAATATGGATGAAATTTTAACATTTAATCTTTAGACTCTAAATGACTGTTGGATGTGAATTATGACTTTTTCAACTAAAATAAGTGTGTTTAAAATCATTTATGCGCCTGAAATTGGTCAAAATTAAAGCTTTTGAGTAAGCAAAACTCTGTAAAAATGGCCATTTTGGTCACTCTGAGGGGTTAAAAAGTGGTTATTCAACATGAGGCACAATCCATTTGACATTTTGAATCATTTTTGGTACAGTCCCAAAAATCCATTTTCTGATGAAAAACGATGACTCCGGACCTATCAAACGTTCCCAAAATGGTCAATATGGATGAAATTTTAACATTTAATCTTTTGACTCCAAATGACTGTTGGATGGGAATTATGACTTTTTCAACTAAAATAAGTGTGTTTAAAGTCATTTATGTGCCTGAAATTGGTCAAAATTGAAGCTTTTGAGTAAGCAAAACTCTGTAAAAATGGCAATGTTGGTCACTCTCAGGGGTTAAAAAGTGGTTATTCAACATGAGGCACGATCCATTTGACATTTTGAATCATTTTTGGTACAGTCCCAAAAATCAATTTTCTGATGAAAAATGATGACTCCGGACCTGTCGAACGTTCCCAAAATGGTCAATATGGATGAAATTTTAACATTTAATCTTTAGACTCTAAATGACTGTTGGATGTGAATTATGACTTTTTCAACTAAATCAAGTGTGTTTAAAGTCATTTATGTGCCTGAAATTGGTCAAAATTGAAGCTTTTGAGTAAGCAAAACTCTGTAAAAATGGCCATTTTGGTCACTCTGAGGGGTTAAAAAGTGGTTATTCAACATGAGGCACGATCCAATTGACATTTTGAATCATTTTTGGTACAGTCCCAAAAATCAATTTTCTGATGAAAAATGATGACTCCGGACCTGTCGAACGTTCCCAAAATGGTCAATATGGATGAAATTTTAACATTTAATCTTTAGACTCTAAATGACTGTTGGATGTGAATTATGACTTTTTCAACTAAAATAAGTGTGTTTAAAATCATTTATGCGCCTGAAATTGGTCAAAATTAAAGCTTTTGAGTAAGCAAAACTCTGTAAAAATGGCCATTTTGGTCACTCTGAGGGGTTAAAAAGTGGTTATTCAACATGAGGCACGATCCAATTGACATTTTGAATCATTTTTGGTACAGTCCCAAAAATCCATTTTCTGATGAAAAACGATGACTCCGGACCTGTCGAACGATTCCAAAATGGTCAATATGGATGAAATTTTAACATTTAATCTTTTGACTCTAAATGACTGTTGGAAGTGAATTATGACTTTTTCAACTAAAATAAGTGTGTTTAAAGTCATTTATGTGCCTGAAATTGGTCAAAATTAAAGCTTTTGAATAAGCAAAAACTCTGTAAAAATGGCAATTTTGGTCACTCTGAGGGGTTAAAAAGTGGTTATTCAACATGAGGCACGATCCATTTGACATTTTGAATCATTTTTGGTACAGTCCCAAAAATCCATTTTCTGATGAAAAACGATGACTCCGGACCTATCGAACGTTCCCAAAATGGTCAATATGGATGAAATTTTAACATTTAATCTTTTGACTCCAAATGACTGTTGGATGGGAATTATGACTTTTTCAACTAAAATAAGTGTGTTTAAAGTCATTTATGTGCCTGAAATTGGTCAAAATTGAAGCTTTTGAGTAAGCAAAACTCTGTAAAAATGGCAATGTTGGTCACTCTCAGGGGTTAAAAAGTGGTTATTCAACATGAGGCACGATCCATTTGACATTTTGAATCATTTTTGGTACAGTCCCAAAAATCAATTTTCTGATGAAAAACGAAGACTCCGGACCTGTCGAACGTTTCCAAAATGGTCAATATGGATGAAATTTTAACATTTAATCTTTTGACTCTAAATGACTGTTGGATGTGAATTATGACTTTTTCAACTAAAATAAGTGTGTTTAAAGTCATTTATGTGCCTGAAATTGGTAAAAAATGAAGCTTTTGAGTGAGCAAAACTCTGTAAAAATGGCCATTTTGGTCACTCTGAGGGGTTAAAAAGTGGTTATTCAACATGAGGCACGATCCATTTGACATTTTGAATCATTTTTGGTACAGTCCCAAAAATCCATTTTCTGATGAAAAACGATGACTCCGGACCTGTCGAACATTCCCAAAATGGTCAATATGGATGAAATTTTAACATTTAATCTTTTGACTCCAAGTGACTGTTGGATGTGAATTATGACTTTTTCAACTAAAATAAGTGTGTTTAAAGTCATTTATGTGCCTGAAATTGGTCAAAATTGAAGCTTTTGAGTAAGCAAAATTCTGTAAAAATGGCCATTTTGGTCACTCTGAGGGGTTAAAAAGTGGTTATTCAACATGAGGCACGATCCAATTGACATTTTGAATCATTTTTGGTACAGTCCCAAAAATCCATTTTCTGATGAAAAACGATGACTCCGGACCTGTCGAACGATTCCAAAATGGTCAATATGGATGAAATTTTAACATGTAATCTTTTGACTCTAAATGACTGTTGGATGTGAATTATGACTTTTTCATCTAAATAAGTGTGTTTAAAATCATTTATGCGCCTGAAATTGGTCAAAATTAAAGCTTTTGAGTAAGCAAAACTCTGTAAAAATGGCCATTTTGGTCACTCTGAGGGGTTAAAAAGTGGTTATTCAACATGAGGCACGATCCAATTGACATTTTGAATCATTTTGGTACAGTCCCAAAAATCAATTTTCTGATGAAAAACGATGACTCCGGACCTGTCGAACGTTTCCAAAATGGTCAATATGGATGAAATTTTAACATTTAATCTTTTGACTCCAAATGACTGTTGGATGTGAATTATGACCTTTTCGACTAAAATAAGTGTGTTTAAAGTCATTTCTGTGCCTGAAATTGGTCAAAATTGAAGCTTTTGAGTAAGCGAAACTCTGTAAAAATGGCAATGTTGGTCACTCTGAGGGTTAAAAAGTGGTTATTCAACATGAGGCACGATCCATTTGACATTTTGAATCATTTTTGGTACAGTCCCAAAAATCCATTTTCTGATGAAAAACGATGACTCTGGACCTGTCGAACGTTTCCAAAATGGTCAATATGGATGAAATTTTAACATTTAATCTTTTTTACTCTAAATGACTGTTGGATGTGAATTATGACTTTTTCAACTAAATCAAGTGTGTTTAAAGTCATTTATGTGCCTGAAATTGGTCAAAATTGAAGCTTTTGAGTAAGCAAAACTCTGTAAAAATGGCCATTTTGGTCACTCTGAGGGGTTAAAAAGTGGTTATTCAACATGAGGCACGATCCAATTGACATTTTGAATCATTTTTGGTACAGTCCCAAAAATCCATTTTCTGATAAAAAACGATGACTCCGGACCTGTCAAACGTTCACAAAATGGTCAATATGGATGAAATTTTAACATTTAATCTTTAGACTCTAAATGACTGTTGGATGTGAATTATGACTTTTTCAACTAAAATAAGTGTGTTTAAAGTCATTTATGTGCCTGAAATTGGTCACAATTAAAGCTTTTGAATAAGCAAAAACTCTGTAAAAATTGCAATTTTGGTCACTCTGAGGGGTTAAAAAGTGGTTATTCAACATGAGGCACGATCCATTTGACATTTTGAATCATTTTTGGTACAGTCCCAAAAATCCATTTTCTGATGAAAAACGATGACTCCGGACCTGTCGAACATTCCCAAAATGGTCAATATGGATGAAATTTTAACATTTAATCTTTTGACTCCAAGTGACTGTTGGATGTGAATTATGACTTTTTCAACTAAAAAAAGTGTGTTTAAAGTCATTTATGTGCCTGAAATTGGTCAAAATTGAAGCTTTTGAGTAAGCAAAACTCTGTAAAAATGGCAATTTTGGTCACTCTGAGGGGTTAAAAAGTGGTTCTTCAACATGAGGCACGATCCATTTGACATTTTGAATCATTTTTGGTACAGTCCCAAAAATCAATTTTCTGATGAAAAGCGATGACTCCGGACCTGTCGAACGTTTCCAAAATGGTCAATATGGATGAAATTTTAACATTTAATCTTTTGACTCTAAATGACTGTTGGATGTGAATTATGACTTTTTCAACTAAATCAAGTGTGTTTAAAGTCATTTCTGTGCCTGAAATTGGTCAAAATTGAAGCTTTTGAGTAAGCGAAACTCTGTAAAAATGGCAATGTTGGTCACTCTGAGGGGTTAAAAAGTGGTTATTCAACATGAGGCACGATCCATTTGACATTTTGAATCATTTTTGGTACAGTCCCAAAAATCAATTTTCTGATGAAAAACGATGACTCCGGACCTGTCGAACGTTCCCAAAATGGTCAATATGGATGAAATTTTCACATTTAATCTTAAGACTCTAAATGACTGTTGGATGTGAATTATGACTTTTTCAACTAAAATAAGTGTGTTTAAAGTCATTTATGTGCCTGAAATTGGTAAAAATTGAAGCTTTTGAGTAAGCAAAACTCTGTAAAAATGGCCATTTTGGTCACTCTGAGGGGTTAAAAAGTGGTTATTCAACATGAGGCATGATCCATTTGACATTTTGAATCATTTTTGGTACAGTCCCAAAAATCCATTTTCTGATTAAAAACGATGACTCTGGACCTGTCGAACGTTTCCAAAATGGTCAATATGGATGAAATTTTAACATTTAATCTTTTTTACTCTAAATGACTGTTGGATGTGAATTATGACTTTTTCAACTAAATCAAGTGTGTTTAAAGTCATTTATGTGCCTGAAATTGGTCAAAATTAAAGCTTTTGAGTAAGCAAAACTCTGTAAAAATGGCCATTTTGGTCACTCTGAGGGGTTAAAAGTGGTTATTCAACATGAGGCACGATCCAATTGACATTTTGAATCATTTTTGGTACAGTCCCAAAAATCCATTTTCTGATGAAAAACGATGACTCCGGACCTGTCGAACGATTCCAAAATGGTCAATATGGATGAAATTTTAACATTTAATCTTTTGACTCTAAATGACTGTTGGATGTGAATTATGACTTTTTCAACTAAAATAAGTGTGTTTAAAGTCATTTATGTGCCTGAAATTGGTCAAAATTAAAGCTTTTGAATAAGCAAAAACTCTGTAAAAATGGCAATTTTGGTCACTCTGAGGGGTTAAAAAGTGGTTATTCAACATGAGGCACGATCCATTTGACATTTTGAATCATTTTTGGTACAGTCCCAAAAATCCATTTTCTGATGAAAAACGATGACTCCGGACCTGTCGAACGTTCCCAAAATGGTCAATATGGATGAAATTTTAACATTTAATCTTTTGACTCCAAATGACTGTTGGATGGGAATTATGACTTTTTCAACTAAAATAAGTGTGTTTAAAGTCATTTATGTGCCTGAAATTGGTCAAAATTGAAGCTTTTGAGTAAGCAAAACTCTGTAAAAATGGCAATGTTGGTCACTCTCAGGGGTTAAAAAGTGGTTATTCAACATGAGGCACGATCCATTTGACATTTTGAATCATTTTTGGTACAGTCCCAAAAATCAATTTTCTGATGAAAAACGATGACTCCGGACCTGTCGAACGTTTCCAAAATGGTCAATATGGATGAAATTTTAACATTTAATCTTTTGACTCTAAATGACTGTTGGATGTGAATTATGACTTTTTCAACTAAAATAAGTGTGTTTAAAGTCATTTATGTGCCTGAAATTGGTAAAAAATGAAGCTTTTGAGTAAGCGAAACTCTGTAAAAATGGCCATTTTGGTCACTCTGAGGGGTTAAAAAGTGGTTATTCAACATGAGGCACGATCCATTTGACATTTTGAATCATTTTTGGTACAGTCCCAAAAATCCATTTTCTGATGAAAAACGATGACTCCGGACCTGTCGAACATTCCCAAAATGGTCAATATGGATGAAATTTTAACATTTAATCTTTTGACTCCAAATGACTGTTGGATGGGAATTATGACTTTTTCAACTAAAATAAGTGTGTTTAAAGTCATTTATGTGCCTGAAATTGGTCAAAATTGAAGCTTTTGAGTAAGCGAAACTCTGTAAAAATGGCAATGTTGGTCACTCTGAGGGGTTAAAAAGTGGTTATTCAACATGAGGCACGATCCATTTGACATTTTGAATCATTTTTGGTACAGTCCCAAAAATCAATTTTCTGATGAAAAACGATGACTCCGGACCTGTCGAACATTCCCAAAATGGTCAATATGGATGAAATGTTCACATTTAATCTTAAGACTCTAAATGACTGTTGGATGTGAATTATGACTTTTTCAACTAAAATAAGTGTGTTTAAAGTCATTTATGTGCCTGAAATTGGTAAAAATTGAAGCTTTTGAGTAAGCAAAACTCTGTAAAAATGGCCATTTTGGTCACTCTGAGGGGTTAAAAAGTGGTTATTCAACATGAGGCACGATCCATTTGACATTTTGAATCATTTTTGGTACAGTCCCAAAAATCCATTTTCTGATTAAAAACGATGACTCTGGACCTGTCGAACGTTTCCAAAATGGTCAATATGGATGAAATTTTAACATTTAATCTTTTTTACTCTAAATGACTGTTGGATGTGAATTATGACTTTTTCAACTAAATCAAGTGTGTTTAAAGTCATTTATGTGCCTGAAATTGGTCAAAATTGAAGCTTTTGAGTAAGCAAAACTCTGTAAAAATGGCCATTTTGGTCACTCTGAGGGGTTAAAAAGTGGTTATTCAACATGAGGCACGATCCAATTGACATTTTGAATCATTTTTGGTACAGTCCCAAAAATCCATTTTCTGATGAAAAATGATGACTCCGGACCTGTCGAACGATTCCAAAATGGTCAATATGGATGAAATTTTAACATGTAATCTTTTGACTCTAAATGACTGTTGGATGTGAATTATGACTTTTTCAACTAAAATAAGTGTGTTTAAAATCATTTATGCGCCTGAAATTGGTCAAAATTAAAGCTTTTGAGTAAGCAAAACTCTGTAAAAATGGCCATTTTGGTCACTCTGAGGGGTTAAAAAGTGGTTATTCAACATGAGGCACGATCCAATTGACATTTTGAATCATTTTTGGTACAGTCCCAAAAATCCATTTTCTGATGAAAAACGATGACTCCGGACCTGTCGAACGATTCCAAAATGGTCAATATGGATGAAATTTTAACATTTAATCTTTTGACTCCAAATGACTGTTGGATGTGAATTATGACTTTTTCAACTAAAATAAGTGTGTTTAAAGTCATTTATGTGCCTGAAATTGGTCAAAATTAAAGCTTTTGAATAAGCAAAAACTCTGTAAAAATGGCAATTTTGGTCACTCTGAGGGGTTAAAAAGTGGTTATTCAACATGAGGCACGATCCATTTGACATTTTGAATCATTTTTGGTACAGTCCCAAAAATCCATTTTCTGATGAAAAACGATGACTCCGGACCTGTCGAACGTTCCCAAAATGGTCAATATGGATGAAATTTTAACATTTAATCTTTTGACTCCAAATGACTGTTGGATGGGAATTATGACTTTTTCAACTAAAATAAGTGTGTTTAAAGTCATTTATGTGCCTGAAATTGGTCAAAATTGAAGCTTTTGAGTAAGCAAAACTCTGTAAAAATGGCAATGTTGGTCACTCTCAGGGGTTAAAAAGTGGTTATTCAACATGAGGCACGATCCATTTGACATTTTGAATCATTTTTGGTACAGTCCCAAAAATCAATTTTCTGATGAAAAACGATGACTCCGGACCTGTCGAACGTTTCCAAAATGGTCAATATGGATGAAATTTTAACATTTAATCTTTTGACTCTAAATGACTGTTGGATGTGAATTATGACTTTTTCAACTAAAATAAGTGTGTTTAAAGTCATTTATGTGCCTGAAATTGGTAAAAAATGAAGCTTTTGAGTAAGCAAAACTCTGTAAAAATGGCCATTTTGGTCACTCTGAGGGGTTAAAAAGTGGTTATTCAACATGAGGCACGATCCAATTGACATTTTGAATCATTTTTGGTACAGTCCCAAAAATCCATTTTCTGATGAAAAACGATGACTCCGGACCTGTCGAACGTTCACAAAATGGTCAATATGGATGAAATTTTAATATTTAATCTTTAGACTCTAAATGACTGTTGGATGTGAATTATGACTTTTTCAACTAAAATAAGTGTGTTTAAAGTCATTTCTGTGCCTGAAATTGGTCAAAATTGAAGCTTTTGAGTAAGCGAAACTCTGTAAAAATGGCAATGTTGGTCACTCTGAGGGGTTAAAAAGTGGTTATTCAACATGAGGCACGATCCATTTGACATTTTGAATCATTTTTGGTACAGTCCCAAAAATCCATTTTCTGATGAAAAACGATGACTCCGGACCTGTCGAACGTTCCCAAAATGGTCAATATGGATGAAATTTTGACATTTAATCTTTTGACTCCAAATGACTGTTGGATGTGAATTATGACCTTTTTGACTAAAATAAGTGGGTTTAAAGTCATTTCTGTGCCTGAAATTGGTCAAAATTGAAGCTTTTGAGTAAGCGAAACTCTGTAAAAATGGCAATGTTGGTCACTCTGAGGGGTTAAAAAGTGGTTATTCAACATGAGGCACGATCCATTTGACATTTTGAATCATTTTTGGTACAGTCCCAAAAATCCATTTTCTGATGAAAAACGATGACTCCGGACCTGTCGAACGTTCACAAAATGGTCAATATGGATGAAATTTTAATATTTAATCTTTAGACTCTAAATGACTGTTGGATGTGAATTATGACTTTTTCAACTAAAAAAAGTGTGTTTAAAGTCATTTATGTGCCTGAAATTGGTCAAAATTGAAGCTTTTGAGTAAGCAAAACTCTGTAAAAATGGCAATTTTGGTCACTCTGAGGGGTTAAAAAGTGGTTATTCAACATGAGGCACGATCCATTTGACATTTTGAATCATTTTTGGTACAGTCCCAAAAATCAATTTTCTGATGAAAAGCGATGACTCCGGACCTGTCGAACGTTTCCAAAATGGTCAATATGGATGAAATTTTAACATTTAATCTTTTGACTCTAAATGACTGTTGGATGTGAATTATGACTTTTTCAACTAAATCAAGTGTGTTTAAAGTCATTTCTGTGCCTGAAATTGGTCAAAATTGAAGCTTTTGAGTAAGCGAAACTCTGTAAAAATGGCAATGTTGGTCACTCTGAGGGGTTAAAAAGTGGTTATTCAACATGAGGCACGATCCATTTGACATTTTGAATCATTTTTGGTACAGTCCCAAAAATCAATTTTCTGATGAAAAACGATGACTCCGGACCTGTCGAACGTTCCCAAAATGGTCAATATGGATGAAATTTTCACATTTAATCTTCAGACTCTAAATGACTGTTGGATGTGAATTATGACTTTTTCAACTAAAATAAGTGTGTTTAAAGTCATTTATGTGCCTGAAATTGGTAAAAATTGAAGCTTTTGAGTAAGCAAAACTCTGTAAAAATGGCCATTTTGGTCACTCTGAGGGGTTAAAAAGTGGTTATTCAACATGAGGCACGATCCATTTGACATTTTGAATCATTTTTGGTACAGTCCCAAAAATCCATTTTATGATGAAAAACGATGACTCTGGACCTGTCGAACGTTTCCAAAATGGTCAATATGGATGAAATTTTAACATTTAATCTTTTTTACTCTAAATGACTATTGGATGTGAATTATGACTTTTTCAACTAAATCAAGTGTGTTTAAAGTCATTTATGTGCCTGAAATTGGTCAAAATTGAAGCTTTTGAGTAAGCAAAACTCTGTAAAAATGGCCATTTTGGTCACTCTGAGGGGTTAAAAAGTGGTTATTCAACATGAGGCACGATCCAATTGACATTTTGAATCATTTTTGGTACAGTCCCAAAAATCCATTTTCTGATGAAAAATGATGACTCCGGACCTGTCGAACGATTCCAAAATGGTCAATATGGATGAAATTTTAACATGTAATCTTTTGACTCTAAATGACTGTTGGATGTGAATTATGACTTTTTCAACTAAAATAAGTGTGTTTAAAATCATTTATGCGCCTGAAATTGGTCAAAATTAAAGCTTTTGAGTAAGCAAAACTCTGTAAAAATGGCCATTTTGGTCACTCTGAGGGGTTAAAAAGTGGTTATTCAACATGAGGCACGATCCAATTGACATTTTGAATCATTTTTGGTACAGTCCCAAAAATCCATTTTCTGATGAAAAACGATGACTCCGGACCTGTCGAACGTTCACAAAATGGTCAATATGGATGAAATTTTAACATTTAATCTTTTGACTCCAAGTGACTGTTGGATGTGAATTATGACTTTTTCAACTAAAAAAAGTGTGTTTAAAGTCATTTATGTGCCTGAAATTGGTCAAAATTGAAGCTTTTGAGTAAGCAAAACTCTGTAAAAATGGCAATTTTGGTCACTCTGAGGGGTTAAAAAGTGGTTATTCAACATGAGGCACGATCCATTTGACATTTTGAATCATTTTTGGTACAGTCCCAAAAATCAATTTTCTGATGAAAAGCGATGACTCCGGACCTGTCGAACGTTTCCAAAATGGTCAATATGGATGAAATTTTAACATTTAATCTTTTGACTCTAAATGACTGTTGGATGTGAATTATGACTTTTTCAACTAAATCAAGTGTGTTTAAAGTCATTTCTGTGCCTGAAATTGGTCAAAATTGAAGCTTTTGAGTAAGCGAAACTCTGTAAAAATGGCAATGTTGGTCACTCTGAGGGGTTAAAAAGTGGTTATTCAACATGAGGCACGATCCATTTGACATTTTGAATCATTTTTGGTACAGTCCCAAAAATCAATTTTCTGATGAAAAACGATGACTCCGGACCTGTCGAACGTTCCCAAAATGGTCAATATGGATGAAATTTTCACATTTAATCTTAAGACTCTAAATGACTGTTGGATGTGAATTATGACTTTTTCAACTAAAATAAGTGTGTTTAAAGTCATTTATGTGCCTGAAATTGGTCAAAATTGAAGCTTTTGAGTAAGCGAAACTCTGTAAAAATGGCCATTTTGGTCACTCTGAGGGGTTAAAAAGTGGTTATTCAACATGAGGCACGATCCAATTGACATTTTGAATCATTTTTGGTACAGTCCCAAAAATCCATTTTCTGATGAAAAATGATGACTCCGGACCTGTCGAACGATTCCAAAATGGTCAATATGGATGAAATTTTAACATGTATTCTTTTGACTCTAAATGACTGTTGGATGTGAATTATGACTTTTTCAACTAAAATAAGTGTGTTTAAAATCATTTATGCGCCTGAAATTGGTCAAAATTGAAGCTTTTGAGTAAGCAAAACTCTGTAAAAATGGCCATTTTGGTCACTCTGAGGGGTTAAAAAGTGGTTATTCAACATGAGGCACGATCCAATTGACATTTTGAATCATTTTTGGTACAGTCCCAAAAATCCATTTTCTGATGAAAAACGATGACTCCGGACCTGTCGAACGATTCCAAAATGGTCAATATGGATGAAATTTTAACATTTAATCTTTTGACTCTAAATGACTGTTGGATGTGAATTATGACTTTTTCAACTAAAATAAGTGTGTTTAAAGTCATTTATGTGCCTGAAATTGGTCAAAATTAAAGCTTTTGAATAAGCAAAAACTCTGTTAAAATGGCAATTTTGGTCACTCTGAGGGGTTAAAAAGTGGTTATTCAACATGAGGCACGATCCATTTGACATTTTGAATCATTTTTGGTACAGTCCCAAAAATCCATTTTCTGATGAAAAACGATGACTCCGGACCTGTCGAACGTTCCCAAAATGGTCAATATGGATGAAATTTTAACATTTAATCTTTTGACTCCAAATGACTGTTGGATGGGAATTATGACTTTTTCAACTAAAATAAGTGTGTTTAAAGTCATTTATGTGCCTGAAATTGGTCAAAATTGAAGCTTTTGAGTAAGCAAAACTCTGTAAAAATGGCAATGTTGGTCACTCTCAGGGGTTAAAAAGTGGTTATTCAACATGAGGCACGATCCATTTGACATTTTGAATCATTTTTGGTACAGTCCCAAAAATCAATTTTCTGATGAAAAACGATGACTCCGGACCTGTCGAACGTTTCCAAAATGGTCAATATGGATGAAATTTTAACATTTAATCTTTTGACTCTAAATGACTGTTGGATGTGAATTATGACTTTTTCAACTAAAATAAGTGTGTTTAAAGTCATTTATGTGCCTGAAATTGGTAAAAAATGAAGCTTTTGAGTAAGCAAAACTCAGTAAAAATGGCCATTTTGGTCACTCTGAGGGGTTAAAAAGTGGTTATTCAACATGAGGCACGATCCAATTGACATTTTGAATCATTTTTGGTACAGTCCCAAAAATCCATTTTCTGATGAAAAACGATGACTCCGGACCTGTCGAACGTTCCCAAAATGGTCAATATGGATGAAATTTTGACATTTAATCTTTTGACTCCAAATGACTGTTGGATGTGAATTATGACCTTTTTGACTAAAATAAGTGTGTTTAAAGTCATTTCTGTGCCTGAAATTGGTCAAAATTGAAGCTTTTGAGTAAGCGAAACTCTGTAAAAATGGCAATTTTGGTCACTCTGAGGGGTTAAAAAGTGGTTATTCAACATGAGGCACGATCCATTTGACATTTTGAATCATTTTTGGTACAGTCCCAAAAATCAATTTTCTGATGAAAAGCGATGACTCCGGACCTGTCGAACGTTCCCAAAATGGTCAATATGGATGAAATTTTCACATTTAATCTTAAGACTCTAAATGACTGTTGGATGTGAATTATGACTTTTTCAACTAAAATAAGTGTGTTTAAAGTCATTTATGTGCCTGAAATTGGTCAAAATTGAAGCTTTTGAGTAAGCGAAACTCTGTAAAAATGGCCATTTTGGTCACTCTGAGGGGTTAAAAAGTGGTTATTCAACATGAGGCACGATCCATTTGACATTTTGAATCATTTTTGGTACAGTCCCAAAAATCCATTTTCTGATGAAAAACGATGACTCTGGACCTGTCGAACGTTTCCAAAATGGTCAATATGGATGAAATTTTAACATTTAATCTTTTTTACTCTAAATGACTGTTGGATGTGAATTATGACTTTTTCAACTAAATCAAGTGTGTTTAAAGTCATTTATGTGCCTGAAATTGGTCAAAATTGAAGCTTTTGAGTAAGCAAAACTCTGTAAAAATGGCCATTTTGGTCACTCTGAGGGGTTAAAAAGTGGTTATTCAACATGAGGCACGATCCAATTGACATTTTGAATCATTTTTGGTACAGTCCCAAAAATCCATTTTCTGATGAAAAATGATGACTCCGGACCTGTCGAACGATTCCAAAATGGTCAATATGGATGAAATTTTAACATGTAATCTTTTGACTCTAAATGACTGTTGGATGTGAATTATGACTTTTTCAACTAAAATAAGTGTGTTTAAAATCATTTATGCGCCTGAAATTGGTCAAAATTAAAGCTTTTGAGTAAGCAAAACTCTGTAAAAATGGCCATTTTGGTCACTCTGAGGGGTTAAAAAGTGGTTATTCAACATGAGGCACGATCCAATTGACATTTTGAATCATTTTTGGTACAGTCCCAAAAATCCATTTTCTGATGAAAAACGATGACTCCGGACCTGTCGAACATTCCCAAAATGGTCAATATGGATGAAATTTTAACATTTAATCTTTTGACTCCAAGTGACTGTTGGATGTGAATTATGACTTTTTCAACTAAAATAAGTGTGTTTAATGTCATTTATGTGCCTGAAATTGGTCAAAATTAAAGCTTTTGAATAAGCAAAAACTCTGTAAAAATGGCAATTTTGGTCACTCTGAGGGGTTAAAAAGTGGTTATTCAACATGAGGCACGATCCATTTGACATTTTGAATCATTTTTGGTACAGTCCCAAAAATCCATTTTCTGATGAAAAACGATGACTCCGGACCTGTCGAACGTTCACAAAATGGTCAATATGGATGAAATTTTAACATTTAATCTTTTGACTCCAAGTGACTGTTGGATGTGAATTATGACTTTTTCAACTAAAAAAAGTGTGTTTAAAGTCATTTATGTGCCTGAAATTGGTCAAAATTGAAGCTTTTGAGTAAGCGAAACTCTGTAAAAATGGCAATGTTGGTCACTCTGAGGGGTTAAAAAGTGGTTATTCAACATGAGGCACGATCCATTTGACATTTTGAATCATTTTTGGTACAGTCCCAAAAATCAATTTTCTGATGAAAAACGATGACTCCGGACCTGTCGAACGTTCCCAAAATGGTCAATATGGATGAAATTTTCACATTTAATCTTAAGACTCTAAATGACTGTTGGATGTGAATTATGACTTTTTCAACTAAAATAAGTGTGTTTAAAGTCATTTATGTGCCTGAAATTGGTCAAAATTGAAGCTTTTGAGTAAGCGAAACTCTGTAAAAATGGCCATTTTGGTCACTCTGAGGGGTTAAAAAGTGGTTATTCAACATGAGGCACGATCCAATTGACATTTTGAATCATTTTTGGTACAGTCCCAAAAATCCATTTTCTGATGAAAAATGATGACTCCGGACCTGTCGAACGATTCCAAAATGGTCAATATGGATGAAATTTTAACATTTAATCTTTTGACTCTAAATGACTGTTGGATGTGAATTATGACTTTTTCAACTAAAATAAGTGTGTTTAAAGTCATTTATGTGCCTGAAATTGGTCAAAATTAAAGCTTTTGAATAAGCAAAAACTCTGTTAAAATGGCAATTTTGGTCACTCTGAGGGGTTAAAAAGTGGTTATTCAACATGAGGCACGATCCATTTGACATTTTGAATCATTTTTGGTACAGTCCCAAAAATCCATTTTCTGATGAAAAACGATGACTCCGGACCTGTCGAACGTTCCCAAAATGGTCAATATGGATGAAATTTTAACATTTAATCTTTTGACTCCAAATGACTGTTGGATGGGAATTATGACTTTTTCAACTAAAATAAGTGTGTTTAAAGTCATTTATGTGCCTGAAATTGGTCAAAATTGAAGCTTTTGAGTAAGCAAAACTCTGTAAAAATGGCAATGTTGGTCACTCTCAGGGGTTAAAAAGTGGTTATTCAACATGAGGCACGATCCATTTGACATTTTGAATCATTTTTGGTACAGTCCCAAAAATCAATTTTCTGATGAAAAACGATGACTCCGGACCTGTCGAACGTTTCCAAAATGGTCAATATGGATGAAATTTTAACATTTAATCTTTTGACTCTAAATGACTGTTGGATGTGAATTATGACTTTTTCAACTAAAATAAGTGTGTTTAAAGTCATTTATGTGCCTGAAATTGGTAAAAAATGAAGCTTTTGAGTAAGCAAAACTCTGTAAAAATGGCCATTTTGGTCACTCTGAGGGGTTAAAAAGTGGTTATTCAACATGAGGCACGATCCAATTGACATTTTGAATCATTTTTGGTACAGTCCCAAAAATCCATTTTCTGATGAAAAACGATGACTCCGGACCTGTCGAACGTTCCCAAAATGGTCAATATGGATGAAATTTTGACATTTAATCTTTTGACTCCAAATGACTGTTGGATGTGAATTATGACCTTTTTGACTAAAATAAGTGTGTTTAAAGTCATTTCTGTGCCTGAAATTGGTCAAAATTGAAGCTTTTGAGTAAGCGAAACTCTGTAAAAATGGCAATGTTGGTCACTCTGAGGGGTTAAAAAGTGGTTATTCAACATGAGGCACGATCCATTTGACATTTTGAATCATTTTTGGTACAGTCCCAAAAATCCATTTTCTGATGAAAAACGATGACTCCGGACCTGTCGAACGTTCACAAAATGGTCAATATGGATGAAATTTTAATATTTAATCTTTAGACTCTAAATGACTGTTGGATGTGAATTATGACTTTTTCAACTAAAATAAGTGTGTTTAAAGTCATTTCTGTGCCTGAAATTGGTCAAAATTGAAGCTTTTGAGTAAGCGAAACTCTGTAAAAATGGCAATGTTGGTCACTCTGAGGGGTTAAAAAGTGGTTATTCAACATGAGGCACGATCCATTTGACATTTTGAATCATTTTTGGTACAGTCCCAAAAATCCATTTTCTGATGAAAAACGATGACTCCGGACCTGTCGAACATTCCCAAAATGGTCAATATGGATGAAATTTTAACATTTAATCTTTTGACTCCAAGTGACTGTTGGATGTGAATTATGACTTTTTCAACTAAAAAAAGTGTGTTTAAAGTCATTTATGTGCCTGAAATTGGTCAAAATTGAAGCTTTTGAGTAAGCAAAACTCTGTAAAAATGGCAATTTTGGTCACTCTGAGGGGTTAAAAAGTGGTTATTCAACATGAGGCACGATCCATTTGACATTTTGAATCATTTTTGGTACAGTCCCAAAAATCAATTTTCTGATGAAAAGCGATGACTCCGGACCTGTCGAACGTTCCCAAAATGGTCAATATGGATGAAATTTTCACATTTAATCTTAAGACTCTAAATGACTGTTGGATGTGAATTATGACTTTTTCAACTAAAATAAGTGTGTTTAAAGTCATTTATGTGCCTGAAATTGGTCAAAATTGAAGCTTTTGAGTAAGCGAAACTCTGTAAAAATGGCCATTTTGGTCACTCTGAGGGGTTAAAAAGTGGTTATTCAACATGAGGCACGATCCATTTGACATTTTGAATCATTTTTGGTACAGTCCCAAAAATCCATTTTCTGATGAAAAACGATGACTCTGGACCTGTCGAACGTTTCCAAAATGGTCAATATGGATGAAATTTTAACATTTAATCTTTTTTACTCTAAATGACTGTTGGATGTGAATTATGACTTTTTCAACTAAATCAAGTGTGTTTAAAGTCATTTATGTGCCTGAAATTGGTCAAAATTGAAGCTTTTGAGTAAGCAAAACTCTGTAAAAATGGCCATTTTGGTCACTCTGAGGGGTTAAAAAGTGGTTATTCAACATGAGGCACGATCCAATTGACATTTTGAATCATTTTTGGTACAGTCCCAAAAATCCATTTTCTGATGAAAAATGATGACTCCGGACCTGTCGAACGATTCCAAAATGGTCAATATGGATGAAATTTTAACATGTAATCTTTTGACTCTAAATGACTGTTGGATGTGAATTATGACTTTTTCAACTAAAATAAGTGTGTTTAAAATCATTTATGCGCCTGAAATTGGTCAAAATTAAAGCTTTTGAGTAAGCAAAACTCTGTAAAAATGGCCATTTTGGTCACTCTGAGGGGTTAAAAAGTGGTTATTCAACATGAGGCACGATCCAATTGACATTTTGAATCATTTTTGGTACAGTCCCAAAAATCCATTTTCTGATGAAAAACGATGACTCCGGACCTGTCGAACATTCCCAAAATGGTCAATATGGATGAAATTTTAACATTTAATCTTTTGACTCCAAGTGACTGTTGGATGTGAATTATGACTTTTTCAACTAAAATAAGTGTGTTTAATGTCATTTATGTGCCTGAAATTGGTCAAAATTAAAGCTTTTGAATAAGCAAAAACTCTGTAAAAATGGCAATTTTGGTCACTCTGAGGGGTTAAAAAGTGGTTATTCAACATGAGGCACGATCCATTTGACATTTTGAATCATTTTTGGTACAGTCCCAAAAATCCATTTTCTGATGAAAAACGATGACTCCGGACCTGTCGAACGTTCACAAAATGGTCAATATGGATGAAATTTTAACATTTAATCTTTTGACTCCAAGTGACTGTTGGATGTGAATTATGACTTTTTCAACTAAAAAAAGTGTGTTTAAAGTCATTTATGTGCCTGAAATTGGTCAAAATTGAAGCTTTTGAGTAAGCAAAACTCTGTAAAAATGGCAATTTTGGTCACTCTGAGGGGTTAAAAAGTGGTTATTCAACATGAGGCACGATCCATTTGACATTTTGAATCATTTTTGGTACAGTCCCAAAAATCAATTTTCTGATGAAAAGCGATGACTCCGGACCTGTCGAACGTTTCCAAAATGGTCAATATGGATGAAATTTTAACATTTAATCTTTTGACTCTAAATGACTGTTGGATGTGAATTATGACTTTTTCAACTAAATCAAGTGTGTTTAAAGTCATTTCTGTGCCTGAAATTGGTCAAAATTGAAGCTTTTGAGTAAGCGAAACTCTGTAAAAATGGCAATGTTGGTCACTCTGAGGGGTTAAAAAGTGGTTATTCAACATGAGGCACGATCCATTTGACATTTTGAATCATTTTTGGTACAGTCCCAAAAATCAATTTTCTGATGAAAAACGATGACTCCGGACCTGTCGAACGTTCCCAAAATGGTCAATATGGATGAAATTTTCACATTTAATCTTAAGACTCTAAATGACTGTTGGATGTGAATTATGACTTTTTCAACTAAAATAAGTGTGTTTAAAATCATTTATGCGCCTGAAATTGGTCAAAATTAAAGCTTTTGAGTAAGCAAAACTCTGTAAAAATGGCCATTTTGGTCACTCTGAGGGGTTAAAAAGTGGTTATTCAACATGAGGCACGATCCAATTGACATTTTGAATCATTTTTGGTACAGTCCCAAAAATCCATTTTCTGATGAAAAACGATGACTCCGGACCTGTCGAACGATTCCAAAATGGTCAATATGGATGAAATTTTAACATTTAATCTTTTGACTCTAAATGACTGTTGGATGTGAATTATGACTTTTTCAACTAAAATAAGTGTGTTTAAAGTCATTTATGTGCCTGAAATTGGTCAAAATTAAAGCTTTTGAATAAGCAAAAACTCTGTAAAAATGGCAATTTTGGTCACTCTGAGGGGTTAAAAAGTGGTTATTCAACATGAGGCACGATCCATTTGACATTTTGAATCATTTTTGGTACAGTCCCAAAAATCCATTTTCTGATGGAAAACGATGACTCCGGACCTGTCGAACGTTCCCAAAATGGTCAATATGGATGAAATTTTAACATTTAATCTTTTGACTCCAAATGACTGTTGGATGGGAATTATGACTTTTTCAACTAAAATAAGTGTGTTTAAAGTCATTTATGTGCCTGAAATTGGTCAAAATTGAAGCTTTTGAGTAAGCAAAACTCTGTAAAAATGGCAATGTTGGTCACTCTCAGGGGTTAAAAAGTGGTTATTCAACATGAGGCACGATCCATTTGACATTTTGAATCATTTTTGGTACAGTCCCAAAAATCAATTTTCTGATGAAAAACGATGACTCCGGACCTGTCGAACGTTTCCAAAATGGTCAATATGGATGAAATTTTAACATTTAATCTTTTGACTCTAAATGACTGTTGGATGTGAATTATGACTTTTTCAACTAAAATAAGTGTGTTTAAAGTCATTTATGTGCCTGAAATTGGTAAAAAATGAAGCTTTTGAGTAAGCAAAACTCTGTAAAAATGGCCATTTTGGTCACTCTGAGGGGTTAAAAAGTGGTTATTCAACATGAGGCACGATCCAATTGACATTTTGAATCATTTTTGGTACAGTCCCAAAAATCCATTTTCTGATGAAAAACGATGACTCCGGACCTGTCGAACGTTCCCAAAATGGTCAATATGGATGAAATTTTGACATTTAATCTTTTGACTCCAAATGACTGTTGGATGTGAATTATGACCTTTTTGACTAAAATAAGTGTGTTTAAAGTCATTTCTGTGCCTGAAATTGGTCAAAATTGAAGCTTTTGAGTAAGCGAAACTCTGTAAAAATGGCAATGTTGGTCACTCTGAGGGGTTAAAAAGTGGTTATTCAACATGAGGCACGATCCATTTGACATTTTGAATCATTTTTGGTACAGTCCAAAAATCCATTTTCTGATGAAAAACGATGACTCCGGACCTGTCGAACGTTCACAAAATGGTCAATATGGATGAAATTTTAATATTTAATCTTTAGACTCTAAATGACTGTTGGATGTGAATTATGACTTTTTCAACTAAAATAAGTGTGTTTAAAGTCATTTCTGTGCCTGAAATTGGTCAAAATTGAAGCTTTTGAGTAAGCGAAACTCTGTAAAAATGGCAATGTTGGTCACTCTGAGGGGTTAAAAAGTGGTTATTCAACATGAGGCACGATCCATTTGACATTTTGAATCATTTTTGGTACAGTCCCAAAAATCAATTTTCTGATGAAAAACGATGACTCCGGACCTGTCGAACATTCCCAAAATGGTCAATATGGATGAAATTTTAACATTTAATCTTTTGACTCCAAGTGACTGTTGGATGTGAATTATGACTTTTTCAACTAAAATAAGTGTGTTTAAAGTCATTTATGTGCCTGAAATTGGTCAAAATTAAAGCTTTTGAATAAGCAAAAACTCTGTAAAAATGGCAATGTTGGTCACTCTGAGGGGTTAAAAAGTGGTTATTCAACATGAGGCACGATCCATTTGACATTTTGAATCATTTTTGGTACAGTCCCAAAAATCAATTTTCTGATGAAAAACGATGACTCCGGACCTGTCGAACGTTCCCAAAATGGTCAATATGGATGAAATTTTCACATTTAATCTTAAGACTCTAAATGACTGTTGGATGTGAATTATGACTTTTTCAACTAAAATAAGTGTGTTTAAAGTCATTTATGTGCCTGAAATTGGTCAAAATTGAAGCTTTTGAGTAAGCGAAACTCTGTAAAAATGGCCATTTTGGTCACTCTGAGGGGTTAAAAAGTGGTTATTCAACATGAGGCACGATCCAATTGACATTTTGAATCATTTTTGGTACAGTCCCAAAAATCCATTTTCTGATGAAAAATGATGACTCCGGACCTGTCGAACGATTCCAAAATGGTCAATATGGATGAAATTTTAACATGTAATCTTTTGACTCTAAATGACTGTTGGATGTGAATTATGACTTTTTCAACTAAAATAAGTGTGTTTAAAATCATTTATGCGCCTGAAATTGGTCAAAATTGAAGCTTTTGAGTAAGCAAAACTCTGTAAAAATGGCCATTTTGGTCACTCTGAGGGGTTAAAAAGTGGTTATTCAACATGAGGCACGATCCAATTGACATTTTGAATCATTTTTGGTACAGTCCCAAAAATCCATTTTCTGATGAAAAACGATGACTCCGGACCTGTCGAACGATTCCAAAATGGTCAATATGGATGAAATTTTAACATTTAATCTTTTGACTCTAAATGACTGTTGGATGTGAATTATGACTTTTTCAACTAAAATAAGTGTGTTTAAAGTCATTTATGTGCCTGAAATTGGTCAAAATTAAAGCTTTTGAATAAGCAAAAACTCTGTTAAAATGGCAATTTTGGTCACTCTGAGGGGTTAAAAAGTGGTTATTCAACATGAGGCACGATCCATTTGACATTTTGAATCATTTTTGGTACAGTCCCAAAAATCCATTTTCTGATGAAAAACGATGACTCCGGACCTGTCGAACGTTCCCAAAATGGTCAATATGGATGAAATTTTAACATTTAATCTTTTGACTCCAAATGACTGTTGGATGGGAATTATGACTTTTTCAACTAAAATAAGTGTGTTTAAAGTCATTTATGTGCCTGAAATTGGTCAAAATTGAAGCTTTTGAGTAAGCAAAACTCTGTAAAAATGGCAATGTTGGTCACTCTCAGGGGTTAAAAAGTGGTTATTCAACATGAGGCACGATCCATTTGACATTTTGAATCATTTTTGGTACAGTCCCAAAAATCAATTTTCTGATGAAAAACGATGACTCCGGACCTGTCGAACGTTTCCAAAATGGTCAATATGGATGAAATTTTAACATTTAATCTTTTGACTCTAAATGACTGTTGGATGTGAATTATGACTTTTTCAACTAAAATAAGTGTGTTTAAAGTCATTTATGTGCCTGAAATTGGTAAAAAATGAAGCTTTTGAGTAAGCAAAACTCTGTAAAAATGGCCATTTTGGTCACTCTGAGGGGTTAAAAAGTGGTTATTCAACATGAGGCACGATCCAATTGACATTTTGAATCATTTTTGGTACAGTCCCAAAAATCCATTTTCTGATGAAAAACGATGACTCCGGACCTGTCGAACGTTCCCAAAATGGTCAATATGGATGAAATTTTGACATTTAATCTTTTGACTCCAAATGACTGTTGGATGTGAATTATGACCTTTTTGACTAAAATAAGTGTGTTTAAAGTCATTTCTGTGCCTGAAATTGGTCAAAATTGAAGCTTTTGAGTAAGCGAAACTCTGTAAAAATGGCAATTTTGGTCACTCTGAGGGGTTAAAAAGTGGTTATTCAACATGAGGCACGATCCATTTGACATTTTGAATCATTTTTGGTACAGTCCCAAAAATCAATTTTCTGATGAAAAGCGATGACTCCGGACCTGTCGAACGTTCCCAAAATGGTCAATATGGATGAAATTTTCACATTTAATCTTAAGACTCTAAATGACTGTTGGATGTGAATTATGACTTTTTCAACTAAAATAAGTGTGTTTAAAGTCATTTATGTGCCTGAAATTGGTCAAAATTGAAGCTTTTGAGTAAGCGAAACTCTGTAAAAATGGCCATTTTGGTCACTCTGAGGGGTTAAAAAGTGGTTATTCAACATGAGGCACGATCCATTTGACATTTTGAATCATTTTTGGTACAGTCCCAAAAATCCATTTTCTGATGAAAAACGATGACTCTGGACCTGTCGAACGTTTCCAAAATGGTCAATATGGATGAAATTTTAACATTTAATCTTTTTTACTCTAAATGACTGTTGGATGTGAATTATGACTTTTTCAACTAAATCAAGTGTGTTTAAAGTCATTTATGTGCCTGAAATTGGTCAAAATTGAAGCTTTTGAGTAAGCAAAACTCTGTAAAAATGGCCATTTTGGTCACTCTGAGGGGTTAAAAAGTGGTTATTCAACATGAGGCACGATCCAATTGACATTTTGAATCATTTTTGGTACAGTCCCAAAAATCCATTTTCTGATGAAAAATGATGACTCCGGACCTGTCGAACGATTCCAAAATGGTCAATATGGATGAAATTTTAACATGTAATCTTTTGACTCTAAATGACTGTTGGATGTGAATTATGACTTTTTCAACTAAAATAAGTGTGTTTAAAATCATTTATGCGCCTGAAATTGGTCAAAATTAAAGCTTTTGAGTAAGCAAAACTCTGTAAAAATGGCCATTTTGGTCACTCTGAGGGGTTAAAAAGTGGTTATTCAACATGAGGCACGATCCAATTGACATTTTGAATCATTTTTGGTACAGTCCCAAAAATCCATTTTCTGATGAAAAACGATGACTCCGGACCTGTCGAACATTCCCAAAATGGTCAATATGGATGAAATTTTAACATTTAATCTTTTGACTCCAAGTGACTGTTGGATGTGAATTATGACTTTTTCAACTAAAATAAGTGTGTTTAATGTCATTTATGTGCCTGAAATTGGTCAAAATTAAAGCTTTTGAATAAGCAAAAACTCTGTAAAAATGGCAATTTTGGTCACTCTGAGGGGTTAAAAAGTGGTTATTCAACATGAGGCACGATCCATTTGACATTTTGAATCATTTTTGGTACAGTCCCAAAAATCCATTTTCTGATGAAAAACGATGACTCCGGACCTGTCGAACGTTCACAAAATGGTCAATATGGATGAAATTTTAACATTTAATCTTTTGACTCCAAGTGACTGTTGGATGTGAATTATGACTTTTTCAACTAAAAAAAGTGTGTTTAAAGTCATTTATGTGCCTGAAATTGGTCAAAATTGAAGCTTTTGAGTAAGCGAAACTCTGTAAAAATGGCAATGTTGGTCACTCTGAGGGGTTAAAAAGTGGTTATTCAACATGAGGCACGATCCATTTGACATTTTGAATCATTTTTGGTACAGTCCCAAAAATCAATTTTCTGATGAAAAACGATGACTCCGGACCTGTCGAACGTTCCCAAAATGGTCAATATGGATGAAATTTTCACATTTAATCTTAAGACTCTAAATGACTGTTGGATGTGAATTATGACTTTTTCAACTAAAATAAGTGTGTTTAAAGTCATTTATGTGCCTGAAATTGGTCAAAATTGAAGCTTTTGAGTAAGCGAAACTCTGTAAAAATGGCCATTTTGGTCACTCTGAGGGGTTAAAAAGTGGTTATTCAACATGAGGCACGATCCAATTGACATTTTGAATCATTTTTGGTACAGTCCCAAAAATCCATTTTCTGATGAAAAATGATGACTCCGGACCTGTCGAACGATTCCAAAATGGTCAATATGGATGAAATTTTAACATTTAATCTTTTGACTCTAAATGACTGTTGGATGTGAATTATGACTTTTTCAACTAAAATAAGTGTGTTTAAAGTCATTTATGTGCCTGAAATTGGTCAAAATTAAAGCTTTTGAATAAGCAAAAACTCTGTTAAAATGGCAATTTTGGTCACTCTGAGGGGTTAAAAAGTGGTTATTCAACATGAGGCACGATCCATTTGACATTTTGAATCATTTTTGGTACAGTCCCAAAAATCCATTTTCTGATGAAAAACGATGACTCCGGACCTGTCGAACGTTCCCAAAATGGTCAATATGGATGAAATTTTAACATTTAATCTTTTGACTCCAAATGACTGTTGGATGGGAATTATGACTTTTTCAACTAAAATAAGTGTGTTTAAAGTCATTTATGTGCCTGAAATTGGTCAAAATTGAAGCTTTTGAGTAAGCAAAACTCTGTAAAAATGGCAATGTTGGTCACTCTCAGGGGTTAAAAAGTGGTTATTCAACATGAGGCACGATCCATTTGACATTTTGAATCATTTTTGGTACAGTCCCAAAAATCAATTTTCTGATGAAAAACGATGACTCCGGACCTGTCGAACGTTTCCAAAATGGTCAATATGGATGAAATTTTAACATTTAATCTTTTGACTCTAAATGACTGTTGGATGTGAATTATGACTTTTTCAACTAAAATAAGTGTGTTTAAAGTCATTTATGTGCCTGAAATTGGTAAAAAATGAAGCTTTTGAGTAAGCAAAACTCTGTAAAAATGGCCATTTTGGTCACTCTGAGGGGTTAAAAAGTGGTTATTCAACATGAGGCACGATCCAATTGACATTTTGAATCATTTTTGGTACAGTCCCAAAAATCCATTTTCTGATGAAAAACGATGACTCCGGACCTGTCGAACGTTCCCAAAATGGTCAATATGGATGAAATTTTGACATTTAATCTTTTGACTCCAAATGACTGTTGGATGTGAATTATGACCTTTTTGACTAAAATAAGTGTGTTTAAAGTCATTTCTGTGCCTGAAATTGGTCAAAATTGAAGCTTTTGAGTAAGCGAAACTCTGTAAAAATGGCAATGTTGGTCACTCTGAGGGGTTAAAAAGTGGTTATTCAACATGAGGCACGATCCATTTGACATTTTGAATCATTTTTGGTACAGTCCCAAAAATCCATTTTCTGATGAAAAACGATGACTCCGGACCTGTCGAACGTTCACAAAATGGTCAATATGGATGAAATTTTAATATTTAATCTTTAGACTCTAAATGACTGTTGGATGTGAATTATGACTTTTTCAACTAAAATAAGTGTGTTTAAAGTCATTTCTGTGCCTGAAATTGGTCAAAATTGAAGCTTTTGAGTAAGCGAAACTCTGTAAAAATGGCAATGTTGGTCACTCTGAGGGGTTAAAAAGTGGTTATTCAACATGAGGCACGATCCATTTGACATTTTGAATCATTTTTGGTACAGTCCCAAAAATCCATTTTCTGATGAAAAACGATGACTCCGGACCTGTCGAACATTCCCAAAATGGTCAATATGGATGAAATTTTAACATTTAATCTTTTGACTCCAAGTGACTGTTGGATGTGAATTATGACTTTTTCAACTAAAAAAAGTGTGTTTAAAGTCATTTATGTGCCTGAAATTGGTCAAAATTGAAGCTTTTGAGTAAGCAAAACTCTGTAAAAATGGCAATTTTGGTCACTCTGAGGGGTTAAAAAGTGGTTATTCAACATGAGGCACGATCCATTTGACATTTTGAATCATTTTTGGTACAGTCCCAAAAATCAATTTTCTGATGAAAAGCGATGACTCCGGACCTGTCGAACGTTCCCAAAATGGTCAATATGGATGAAATTTTCACATTTAATCTTAAGACTCTAAATGACTGTTGGATGTGAATTATGACTTTTTCAACTAAAATAAGTGTGTTTAAAGTCATTTATGTGCCTGAAATTGGTCAAAATTGAAGCTTTTGAGTAAGCGAAACTCTGTAAAAATGGCCATTTTGGTCACTCTGAGGGGTTAAAAAGTGGTTATTCAACATGAGGCACGATCCATTTGACATTTTGAATCATTTTTGGTACAGTCCCAAAAATCCATTTTCTGATGAAAAACGATGACTCTGGACCTGTCGAACGTTTCCAAAATGGTCAATATGGATGAAATTTTAACATTTAATCTTTTTTACTCTAAATGACTGTTGGATGTGAATTATGACTTTTTCAACTAAATCAAGTGTGTTTAAAGTCATTTATGTGCCTGAAATTGGTCAAAATTGAAGCTTTTGAGTAAGCAAAACTCTGTAAAAATGGCCATTTTGGTCACTCTGAGGGGTTAAAAAGTGGTTATTCAACATGAGGCACGATCCAATTGACATTTTGAATCATTTTTGGTACAGTCCCAAAAATCCATTTTCTGATGAAAAATGATGACTCCGGACCTGTCGAACGATTCCAAAATGGTCAATATGGATGAAATTTTAACATGTAATCTTTTGACTCTAAATGACTGTTGGATGTGAATTATGACTTTTTCAACTAAAATAAGTGTGTTTAAAATCATTTATGCGCCTGAAATTGGTCAAAATTAAAGCTTTTGAGTAAGCAAAACTCTGTAAAAATGGCCATTTTGGTCACTCTGAGGGGTTAAAAAGTGGTTATTCAACATGAGGCACGATCCAATTGACATTTTGAATCATTTTTGGTACAGTCCCAAAAATCCATTTTCTGATGAAAAACGATGACTCCGGACCTGTCGAACATTCCCAAAATGGTCAATATGGATGAAATTTTAACATTTAATCTTTTGACTCCAAGTGACTGTTGGATGTGAATTATGACTTTTTCAACTAAAATAAGTGTGTTTAATGTCATTTATGTGCCTGAAATTGGTCAAAATTAAAGCTTTTGAATAAGCAAAAACTCTGTAAAAATGGCAATTTTGGTCACTCTGAGGGGTTAAAAAGTGGTTATTCAACATGAGGCACGATCCATTTGACATTTTGAATCATTTTTGGTACAGTCCCAAAAATCCATTTTCTGATGAAAAACGATGACTCCGGACCTGTCGAACGTTCACAAAATGGTCAATATGGATGAAATTTTAACATTTAATCTTTTGACTCCAAGTGACTGTTGGATGTGAATTATGACTTTTTCAACTAAAAAAAGTGTGTTTAAAGTCATTTATGTGCCTGAAATTGGTCAAAATTGAAGCTTTTGAGTAAGCAAAACTCTGTAAAAATGGCAATTTTGGTCACTCTGAGGGGTTAAAAAGTGGTTATTCAACATGAGGCACGATCCATTTGACATTTTGAATCATTTTTGGTACAGTCCCAAAAATCAATTTTCTGATGAAAAGCGATGACTCCGGACCTGTCGAACGTTTCCAAAATGGTCAATATGGATGAAATTTTAACATTTAATCTTTTGACTCTAAATGACTGTTGGATGTGAATTATGACTTTTTCAACTAAATCAAGTGTGTTTAAAGTCATTTCTGTGCCTGAAATTGGTCAAAATTGAAGCTTTTGAGTAAGCGAAACTCTGTAAAAATGGCAATGTTGGTCACTCTGAGGGGTTAAAAAGTGGTTATTCAACATGAGGCACGATCCATTTGACATTTTGAATCATTTTTGGTACAGTCCCAAAAATCAATTTTCTGATGAAAAACGATGACTCCGGACCTGTCGAACGTTCCCAAAATGGTCAATATGGATGAAATTTTCACATTTAATCTTAAGACTCTAAATGACTGTTGGATGTGAATTATGACTTTTTCAACTAAAATAAGTGTGTTTAAAATCATTTATGCGCCTGAAATTGGTCAAAATTAAAGCTTTTGAGTAAGCAAAACTCTGTAAAAATGGCCATTTTGGTCACTCTGAGGGGTTAAAAAGTGGTTATTCAACATGAGGCACGATCCAATTGACATTTTGAATCATTTTTGGTACAGTCCCAAAAATCCATTTTCTGATGAAAAACGATGACTCCGGACCTGTCGAACGATTCCAAAATGGTCAATATGGATGAAATTTTAACATTTAATCTTTTGACTCTAAATGACTGTTGGATGTGAATTATGACTTTTTCAACTAAAATAAGTGTGTTTAAAGTCATTTATGTGCCTGAAATTGGTCAAAATTAAAGCTTTTGAATAAGCAAAAACTCTGTAAAAATGGCAATTTTGGTCACTCTGAGGGGTTAAAAAGTGGTTATTCAACATGAGGCACGATCCATTTGACATTTTGAATCATTTTTGGTACAGTCCCAAAAATCCATTTTCTGATGGAAAACGATGACTCCGGACCTGTCGAACGTTCCCAAAATGGTCAATATGGATGAAATTTTAACATTTAATCTTTTGACTCCAAATGACTGTTGGATGGGAATTATGACTTTTTCAACTAAAATAAGTGTGTTTAAAGTCATTTATGTGCCTGAAATTGGTCAAAATTGAAGCTTTTGAGTAAGCAAAACTCTGTAAAAATGGCAATGTTGGTCACTCTCAGGGGTTAAAAAGTGGTTATTCAACATGAGGCACGATCCATTTGACATTTTGAATCATTTTTGGTACAGTCCCAAAAATCAATTTTCTGATGAAAAACGATGACTCCGGACCTGTCGAACGTTTCCAAAATGGTCAATATGGATGAAATTTTAACATTTAATCTTTTGACTCTAAATGACTGTTGGATGTGAATTATGACTTTTTCAACTAAAATAAGTGTGTTTAAAGTCATTTATGTGCCTGAAATTGGTAAAAAATGAAGCTTTTGAGTAAGCAAAACTCTGTAAAAATGGCCATTTTGGTCACTCTGAGGGGTTAAAAAGTGGTTATTCAACATGAGGCACGATCCAATTGACATTTTGAATCATTTTTGGTACAGTCCCAAAAATCCATTTTCTGATGAAAAACGATGACTCCGGACCTGTCGAACGTTCCCAAAATGGTCAATATGGATGAAATTTTGACATTTAATCTTTTGACTCCAAATGACTGTTGGATGTGAATTATGACCTTTTTGACTAAAATAAGTGTGTTTAAAGTCATTTCTGTGCCTGAAATTGGTCAAAATTGAAGCTTTTGAGTAAGCGAAACTCTGTAAAAATGGCAATGTTGGTCACTCTGAGGGGTTAAAAAGTGGTTATTCAACATGAGGCACGATCCATTTGACATTTTGAATCATTTTTGGTACAGTCCAAAAATCCATTTTCTGATGAAAAACGATGACTCCGGACCTGTCGAACGTTCACAAAATGGTCAATATGGATGAAATTTTAATATTTAATCTTTAGACTCTAAATGACTGTTGGATGTGAATTATGACTTTTTCAACTAAAATAAGTGTGTTTAAAGTCATTTCTGTGCCTGAAATTGGTCAAAATTGAAGCTTTTGAGTAAGCGAAACTCTGTAAAAATGGCAATGTTGGTCACTCTGAGGGGTTAAAAAGTGGTTATTCAACATGAGGCACGATCCATTTGACATTTTGAATCATTTTTGGTACAGTCCCAAAAATCCATTTTCTGATGAAAAACGATGACTCCGGACCTGTCGAACATTCCCAAAATGGTCAATATGGATGAAATTTTAACATTTAATCTTTTGACTCCAAGTGACTGTTGGATGTGAATTATGACTTTTTCAACTAAAATAAGTGTGTTTAAAGTCATTTATGTGCCTGAAATTGGTCAAAATTAAAGCTTTTGAATAAGCAAAAACTCTGTAAAAATGGCAATTTTGGTCACTCTGAGGGGTTAAAAAGTGGTTATTCAACATGAGGCACGATCCATTTGACATTTTGAATCATTTTTGGTACAGTCCCAAAAATCCATTTTCTGATGGAAAACGATGACTCCGGACCTGTCGAACGTTCCCAAAATGGTCAATATGGATGAAATTTTAACATTTAATCTTTTGACTCCAAATGACTGTTGGATGGGAATTATGACTTTTTCAACTAAAATAAGTGTGTTTAAAGTCATTTATGTGCCTGAAATTGGTCAAAATTGAAGCTTTTGAGTAAGCAAAACTCTGTAAAAATGGCAATGTTGGTCACTCTCAGGGGTTAAAAAGTGGTTATTCAACATGAGGCACGATCCATTTGACATTTTGAATCATTTTTGGTACAGTCCCAAAAATCAATTTTCTGATGAAAAACGATGACTCCGGACCTGTCGAACGTTTCCAAAATGGTCAATATGGATGAAATTTTAACATTTAATCTTTTGACTCTAAATGACTGTTGGATGTGAATTATGACTTTTTCAACTAAAATAAGTGTGTTTAAAGTCATTTATGTGCCTGAAATTGGTAAAAAATGAAGCTTTTGAGTAAGCAAAACTCTGTAAAAATGGCCATTTTGGTCACTCTGAGGGGTTAAAAAGTGGTTATTCAACATGAGGCACGATCCAATTGACATTTTGAATCATTTTTGGTACAGTCCCAAAAATCCATTTTCTGATGAAAAACGATGACTCCGGACCTGTCGAACGTTCCCAAAATGGTCAATATGGATGAAATTTTGACATTTAATCTTTTGACTCCAAATGACTGTTGGATGTGAATTATGACCTTTTTGACTAAAATAAGTGTGTTTAAAGTCATTTCTGTGCCTGAAATTGGTCAAAATTGAAGCTTTTGAGTAAGCGAAACTCTGTAAAAATGGCAATGTTGGTCACTCTGAGGGGTTAAAAAGTGGTTATTCAACATGAGGCACGATCCATTTGACATTTTGAATCATTTTTGGTACAGTCCAAAAATCCATTTTCTGATGAAAAACGATGACTCCGGACCTGTCGAACGTTCACAAAATGGTCAATATGGATGAAATTTTAATATTGAATCTTTAGACTCTAAATGACTGTTGGATGTGAATTATGACTTTTTCAACTAAAATAAGTGTGTTTAAAGTCATTTCTGTGCCTGAAATTGGTCAAAATTGAAGCTTTTGAGTAAGCGAAACTCTGTAAAAATGGCAATGTTGGTCACTCTGAGGGGTTAAAAAGTGGTTATTCAACATGAGGCACGATCCATTTGACATTTTGAATCATTTTTGGTACAGTCCCAAAAATCCATTTTCTGATGAAAAACGATGACTCCGGACCTGTCGAACATTCCCAAAATGGTCAATATGGATGAAATTTTAACATTTAATCTTTTGACTCCAAATGACTGTTGGATGGGAATTATGACTTTTTCAACTAAAATAAGTGTGTTTAAAGTCATTTATGTGCCTGAAATTGGTCAAAATTGAAGCTTTTGAGTAAGCAAAACTCTGTAAAAATGGCCATTTTGGTCACTCTGAGGGGTTAAAAAGTGGTTATTCAACATGAGGCACGATCCATTTGACATTTTGAATCATTTTTGGTACAGTCCCAAAAATCCATTTTCTGATGAAAAACGATGACTCCGGACCTGTCGAACGTTCACAAAATGGTCAATATGGATGAAATTTTAACATTTAATCTTTAGACTCTAAATGACTGTTGGATGTGAATTATGACTTTTTCAACAAAAATAAGTGTGTTTAAAGTCATTTATGTGCCTGAAATTGGTCACAATTAAAGCTTTTGAATAAGCAAAAACTCTGTAAAAATGGCAATTTTGGTCACTCTGAGGGGTTAAAAAGTGGTTATTCAACATGAGGCACGATCCATTTGACATTTTGAATCATTTTTGGTACAGTCCCAAAAATCTATTTTCTGATGAAAAACGATGATTCCGGACCTGTCGAACGTTTCCAAAATGGTCAATATGGATAAAATTTTAACATTTAATCTTTTGACTCTAAATGACTGTTGGATGTGAATTATGACTTTTTCAACTAAATCAAGTGTGTTTAAAGTCATTTATGTGCCTGAAATTGGTCAAAATTGAAGCTTTTGAGTAAGCAAAACTCTGTAAAAATGGCCATTTTGGTCACTCTGAGGGGTTAAAAAGTGGTTATTCAACATGAGGCATGATCCAATTGACATTTTGAATCATTTTTGGTACAGTCCCAAAAATCCATTTTCTGATGAAAAACGATGACTCCGGACCTGTCGAACGATTCCAAAATGGTCAATATGGATGAAATTTTAACATGTAATCTTTTGACTCTAAATGACTGTTGGATGTGAATTATGACTTTTTCAACTAAAATAAGTGTGTTTAAAATCATTTATGCGCCTGAAATTGGTCAAAATTAAAGCTTTTGAGTAAGCAAAACTCTGTAAAAATGGCCATTTTGGTCACTCTGAGGGGTTAAAAAGTGGTTATTCAACATGAGGCACGATCCAATTGACATTTTGAATCATTTTTGGTACAGTCCCAAAAATCAATTTTCTGATGAAAAACGATGACTCCGGACCTGTCGAACGTTCCCAAAATGGTCAATATGGATGAAATTTTAACATTTAATCTTTTGACTCCAAATGACTGTTGGATGTGAATTATGACCTTTTCGACTAAAATAAGTGTGTTTAAAGTCATTTCTGTGCCTGAAATTGGTCAAAATTGAAGCTTTTGAGTAAGCGAAACTCTGTAAAAATGGCAATGTTGGTCACTCTGAGGGGTTAAAAAGTGGTTATTCAACATGAGGCACGATCCATTTGACATTTTGAATCATTTTTGGTACAGTCCCAAAAATCCATTTTCTGATGAAAAACGATGACTCCGGACCTGTCGAACATTCCCAAAATGGTCAATATGGATGAAATTTTAACATTTAATCTTTTGACTCCAAGTGACTGTTGGATGTGAATTATGACTTTTTCAACTAAAATAAGTGTGTTTAAAGTCATTTATGTGCCTGAAATTGGTCAAAATTAAAGCTTTTGAATAAGCAAAAACTCTGTAAAAATGGCAATTTTGGTCACTCTGAGGGGTTAAAAAGTGGTTATTCAACATGAGGCACGATCCATTTGACATTTTGAATCATTTTTGGTACAGTCCAAAAATCCATTTTCTGATGAAAAACGATGACTCCGGACCTGTCGAACGTTCCCAAAATGGTCAATATGGATGAAATTTTAACATTTAATCTTTTGACTCCAAATGACTGTTGGATGGGAATTATGACTTTTTCAACTAAAATAAGTGTGTTTAAAGTCATTTATGTGCCTGAAATTGGTCAAAATTGAAGCTTTTGAGTAAGCAAAACTCTGTAAAAATGGCCATTTTGGTCACTCTGAGGGGTTAAAAAGTGGTTATTCAACATGAGGCACGATCCATTTGACATTTTGAATCATTTTTGGTACAGTCCCAAAAATCCATTTTCTGATGAAAAACGATGACTCCGGACCTGTCGAACGTTCACAAAATGGTCAATATGGATGAAATTTTAACATTTAATCTTTAGACTCTAAATGACTGTTGGATGTGAATTATGACTTTTTCAACTAAAATAAGTGTGTTTAAAGTCATTTATGTGCCTGAAATTGGTCACAATTAAAGCTTTTGAATAAGCAAAAACTCTGTAAAAATGGCAATTTTGGTCACTCTGAGGGGTTAAAAAGTGGTTATTCAACATGAGGCACGATCCATTTGACATTTTGAATCATTTTTGGTACAGTCCCAAAAATCAATTTTCTGATGAAAAACGATGACTCCGGACCTGTCGAACGTTTCCAAAATGGTCAATATGGATAAAATTTTAACATTTAATCTTTTGACTCTAAATGACTGTTGGATGTGAATTATGACTTTTTCAACTAAATCAAGTGTGTTTAAAGTCATTTATGTGCCTGAAATTGGTCAAAATTGAAGCTTTTGAGTAAGCAAAACTCTGTAAAAATGGCCATTTTGGTCACTCTGAGGGGTTAAAAAGTGGTTATTCAACATGAGGCACGATCCAATTGACATTTTGAATCATTTTTGGTACAGTCCCAAAAATCCATTTTCTGATGAAAAACGATGACTCCGGACCTGTCGAACGATTCCAAAATGGTCAATATGGATGAAATTTTAACATGTAATCTTTTGACTCTAAATGACTGTTGGATGTGAATTATGACTTTTTCATCTAAAATAAGTGTGTTTAAAATCATTTATGCGCCTGAAATTGGTCAAAATTAAAGCTTTTGAGTAAGCAAAACTCTGTAAAAATGGCCATTTTGGTCACTCTGAGGGGTTAAAAAGTGGTTATTCAACATGAGGCACGATCCAATTGACATTTTGAATCATTTTTGGTACAGTCCCAAAAATCCATTTTCTGATGAAAAACGATGACTCCGGACCTGTCGAACGTTCCCAAAATGGTCAATATGGATGAAATTTTGACATTTAATCTTTTGACTCCAAATGACTGTTGGATGTGAATTATGACCTTTTTGACTAAAATAAGTGTGTTTAAAGTCATTTCTGTGCCTGAAATTGGTCAAAATTGAAGCTTTTGAGTAAGCGAAACTCTGTAAAAATGGCAATGTTGGTCACTCTGAGGGGTTAAAAAGTGGTTATTCAACATGAGGCACGATCCATTTGACATTTTGAATCATTTTTGGTACAGTCCAAAAATCCATTTTCTGATGAAAAACGATGACTCCGGACCTGTCGAACGTTCACAAAATGGTCAATATGGATGAAATTTTAATATTTAATCTTTAGACTCTAAATGACTGTTGGATGTGAATTATGACTTTTTCAACTAAAATAAGTGTGTTTAAAGTCATTTCTGTGCCTGAAATTGGTCAAAATTGAAGCTTTTGAGTAAGCGAAACTCTGTAAAAATGGCAATGTTGGTCACTCTGAGGGGTTAAAAAGTTGTTATTCAACATGAGGCACGATCCATTTGACATTTTGAATCATTTTTGGTACAGTCCCAAAAATCCATTTTCTGATGAAAAACGATGACTCCGGACCTGTCGAACATTCCCAAAATGGTCAATATGGATGAAATTTTAACATTTAATCTTTTGACTCCAAGTGACTGTTGGATGTGAATTATGACTTTTTCAACTAAAATAAGTGTGTTTAAAGTCATTTATGTGCCTGAAATTGGTCAAAATTAAAGCTTTTGAATAAGCAAAAACTCTGTAAAAATGGCAATTTTGGTCACTCTGAGGGGTTAAAAAGTGGCTATTCAACATGAGGCACGATCCATTTGACATTTTGAATCATTTTTGGTACAGTCCCAAAAATCCATTTTCTGATGGAAAACGATGACTCCGGACCTGTCGAACGTTCCCAAAATGGTCAATATGGATGAAATTTTAACATTTAATCTTTTGACTCCAAATGACTGTTGGATGGGAATTATGACTTTTTCAACTAAAATAAGTGTGTTTAAAGTCATTTATGTGCCTGAAATTGGTCAAAATTGAAGCTTTTGAGTAAGCAAAACTCTGTAAAAATGGCAATGTTGGTCACTCTCAGGGGTTAAAAAGTGGTTATTCAACATGAGGCACGATCCATTTGACATTTTGAATCATTTTTGGTACAGTCCCAAAAATCAATTTTCTGATGAAAAACGATGACTCCGGACCTGTCGAACGTTTCCAAAATGGTCAATATGGATGAAATTTTAACATTTAATCTTTTGACTCTAAATGACTGTTGGATGTGAATTATGACTTTTTCAACTAAAATAAGTGTGTTTAAAGTCATTTATGTGCCTGAAATTGGTAAAAAATGAAGCTTTTGAGTAAGCAAAACTCTGTAAAAATGGCCATTTTGGTCACTCTGAGGGGTTAAAAAGTGGTTATTCAACATGAGGCACGATCCAATTGACATTTTGAATCATTTTTGGTACAGTCCCAAAAATCCATTTTCTGATGAAAAACGATGACTCCGGACCTGTCGAACGTTCCCAAAATGGTCAATATGGATGAAATTTTGACATTTAATCTTTTGACTCCAAATGACTGTTGGATGTGAATTATGACCTTTTTGACTAAAATAAGTGTGTTTAAAGTCATTTCTGTGCCTGAAATTGGTCAAAATTGAAGCTTTTGAGTAAGCGAAACTCTGTAAAAATGGCAATGTTGGTCACTCTGAGGGGTTAAAAAGTGGTTATTCAACATGAGGCACGATCCATTTGACATTTTGAATCATTTTTGGTACAGTCCAAAAATCCATTTTCTGATGAAAACGATGACTCCGGACCTGTCGAACGTTCACAAAATGGTCAATATGGATGAAATTTTAATATTGAATCTTTAGACTCTAAATGACTGTTGGATGTGAATTATGACTTTTTCAACTAAAATAAGTGTGTTTAAAGTCATTTCTGTGCCTGAAATTGGTCAAAATTGAAGCTTTTGAGTAAGCGAAACTCTGTAAAAATGGCAATGTTGGTCACTCTGAGGGGTTAAAAAGTGGTTATTCAACATGAGGCACGATCCATTTGACATTTTGAATCATTTTTGGTACAGTCCCAAAAATCCATTTTCTGATGAAAAACGATGACTCCGGACCTGTCGAACATTCCCAAAATGGTCAATATGGATGAAATTTTAACATTTAATCTTTTGACTCCAAGTGACTGTTGGATGTGAATTATGACTTTTTCAACTAAAATAAGTGTGTTTAAAGTCATTTATGTGCCTGAAATTGGTCAAAATTAAAGCTTTTGAATAAGCAAAAACTCTGTAAAAATGGCAATTTTGGTCACTCTGAGGGGTTAAAAAGTGGTTATTCAACATGAGGCACGATCCATTTGACATTTTGAATCATTTTTGGTACAGTCCCAAAAATCCATTTTCTGATGAAAAACGATGACTCCGGACCTGTCGAACGTTCCCAAAATGGTCAATATGGATGAAATTTTAACATTTAATCTTTTGACTCCAAATGACTGTTGGATGGGAATTATGACTTTTTCAACTAAAATAAGTGTGTTTAAAGTCATTTATGTGCCTGAAATTGGTCAAAATTGAAGCTTTTGAGTAAGCAAAACTCTGTAAAAATGGCCATTTTGGTCACTCTGAGGGGTTAAAAAGTGGTTATTCAACATGAGGCACGATCCATTTGACATTTTGAATCATTTTTGGTACAGTCCCAAAAATCCATTTTCTGATGAAAAACGATGACTCCGGACCTGTCGAACGTTCACAAAATGGTCAATATGGATGAAATTTTAACATTTAATCTTTAGACTCTAAATGACTGTTGGATGTGAATTATGACTTTTTCAACAAAAATAAGTGTGTTTAAAGTCATTTATGTGCCTGAAATTGGTCACAATTAAAGCTTTTGAATAAGCAAAAACTCTGTAAAAATGGCAATTTTGGTCACTCTGAGGGGTTAAAAAGTGGTTATTCAACACGAGGCACGATCCATTTGACATTTTGAATCATTTTTGGTACAGTCCCAAAAATCTATTTTCTGATGAAAAACGATGATTCCGAACCTGTCGAACGTTTCCAAAATGGTCAATATGGATAAAATTTTAACATTTAATCTTTTGACTCTAAATGACTGTTGGATGTGAATTATGACTTTTTCAACTAAATCAAGTGTGTTTAAAGTCATTTATGTGCCTGAAATTGGTCAAAATTGAAGCTTTTGAGTAAGCAAAACTCTGTAAAAATGGCCATTTTGGTCACTCTGAGGGGTTAAAAAGTGGTTATTCAACATGAGGCATGATCCAATTGACATTTTGAATCATTTTTGGTACAGTCCCAAAAATCCATTTTCTGATGAAAAACGATGACTCCGGACCTGTCGAACGATTCCAAAATGGTCAATATGGATGAAATTTTAACATGTAATCTTTTGACTCTAAATGACTGTTGGATGTGAATTATGACTTTTTCAACTAAAATAAGTGTGTTTAAAATCATTTATGCGCCTGAAATTGGTCAAAATTAAAGCTTTTGAGTAAGCAAAACTCTGTAAAAATGGCCATTTTGGTCACTCTGAGGGGTTAAAAAGTGGTTATTCAACATGAGGCACGATCCAATTGACATTTTGAATCATTTTTGGTACAGTCCCAAAAATCAATTTTCTGATGAAAAACGATGACTCCGGACCTGTCGAACGTTCCCAAAATGGTCAATATGGATGAAATTTTAACATTTAATCTTTTGACTCCAAATGACTGTTGGATGTGAATTATGACCTTTTCGACTAAAATAAGTGTGTTTAAAGTCATTTCTGTGCCTGAAATTGGTCAAAATTGAAGCTTTTGAGTAAGCGAAACTCTGTAAAAATGGCAATGTTGGTCACTCTGAGGGGTTAAAAAGTGGTTATTCAACATGAGGCACGATCCATTTGACATTTTGAATCATTTTTGGTACAGTCCCAAAAATCCATTTTCTGATGAAAAACGATGACTCCGGACCTGTCGAACATTCCCAAAATGGTCAATATGGATGAAATTTTAACATTTAATCTTTTGACTCCAAGTGACTGTTGGATGTGAATTATGACTTTTTCAACTAAAATAAGTGTGTTTAAAGTCATTTATGTGCCTGAAATTGGTCAAAATTAAAGCTTTTGAATAAGCAAAAACTCTGTAAAAATGGCAATTTTGGTCACTCTGAGGGGTTAAAAAGTGGTTATTCAACATGAGGCACGATCCATTTGACATTTTGAATCATTTTTGGTACAGTCCAAAAATCCATTTTCTGATGAAAAACGATGACTCCGGACCTGTCGAACGTTCCCAAAATGGTCAATATGGATGAAATTTTAACATTTAATCTTTTGACTCCAAATGACTGTTGGATGGGAATTATGACTTTTTCAACTAAAATAAGTGTGTTTAAAGTCATTTATGTGCCTGAAATTGGTCAAAATTGAAGCTTTTGAGTAAGCAAAACTCTGTAAAAATGGCCATTTTGGTCACTCTGAGGGGTTAAAAAGTGGTTATTCAACATGAGGCACGATCCATTTGACATTTTGAATCATTTTTGGTACAGTCCCAAAAATCCATTTTCTGATGAAAAACGATGACTCCGGACCTGTCGAACGTTCACAAAATGGTCAATATGGATGAAATTTTAACATTTAATCTTTAGACTCTAAATGACTGTTGGATGTGAATTATGACTTTTTCAACTAAAATAAGTGTGTTTAAAGTCATTTATGTGCCTGAAATTGGTCACAATTAAAGCTTTTGAATAAGCAAAAACTCTGTAAAAATGGCAATTTTGGTCACTCTGAGGGGTTAAAAAGTGGTTATTCAACATGAGGCACGATCCATTTGACATTTTGAATCATTTTTGGTACAGTCCCAAAAATCAATTTTCTGATGAAAAACGATGACTCCGGACCTGTCGAACGTTTCCAAAATGGTCAATATGGATAAAATTTTAACATTTAATCTTTTGACTCTAAATGACTGTTGGATGTGAATTATGACTTTTTCAACTAAATCAAGTGTGTTTAAAGTCATTTATGTGCCTGAAATTGGTCAAAATTGAAGCTTTTGAGTAAGCAAAACTCTGTAAAAATGGCCATTTTGGTCACTCTGAGGGGTTAAAAAGTGGTTATTCAACATGAGGCACGATCCAATTGACATTTTGAATCATTTTTGGTACAGTCCCAAAAATCCATTTTCTGATGAAAAACGATGACTCCGGACCTGTCGAACGATTCCAAAATGGTCAATATGGATGAAATTTTAACATGTAATCTTTTGACTCTAAATGACTGTTGGATGTGAATTATGACTTTTTCATCTAAAATAAGTGTGTTTAAAATCATTTATGCGCCTGAAATTGGTCAAAATTAAAGCTTTTGAGTAAGCAAAACTCTGTAAAAATGGCCATTTTGGTCACTCTGAGGGGTTAAAAAGTGGTTATTCAACATGAGGCACGATCCAATTGACATTTTGAATCATTTTTGGTACAGTCCAAAAAATCAATTTTCTGATGAAAAACGATGACTCCGGACCTGTCGAACGTTTCCAAAATGGTCAATATGGATGAAATTTTAACATTTAATCTTTTGACTCTAAATAACTGTTGGATGTGAATTATGACTTTTTCAACTAAAATAAGTGTGTTTAAAGTCATTTATGTGCCTGAAATTGGTCAAAATTGAAGCTTTTGAGTAAGCAAAACTCTGTAAAAATGGCCATTTTGGTCACTCTGAGGGGTTAAAAAGTGGTTATTCAACATGAGGCACGATCCAATTGACATTTTGAATCATTTTTGGTACAGTCCCAAAAATCCATTTTCTGATGAAAAACGATGACTCCGGACCTGTCGAACGTTCCCAAAATGGTCAATATGGATAAAATTTTAACATTTAATCTTTTGACTCCAAATGACTGTTGGATGTGAATTATGACCTTTTCGACTAAAATAAGTGTGTTTAAAGTCATTTCTGTGCCTGAAATTGGTCAAAATTGAAGCTTTTGAGTAAGCGAAACTCTGTAAAAATGGCAATGTTGGTCACTCTGAGGGGTTAAAAAGTGGTTATTCAACATGAGGCACGATCCATTTGACATTTTGAATCATTTTTGGTACAGTCCCAAAAATCAATTTTCTGATGAAAAACGATGACTCTGGACCTGTCGAACGTTTCCAAAATGGTCAATATGGATGAAATTTTAACATTTAATCTTTTTTACTCTAAATGACTGTTGGATGTGAATTATGACTTTTTCAACTAAATCAAGTGTGTTTAAAGTCATTTATGTGCCTGAAATTGGTCAAAATTGAAGCTTTTGAGTAAGCAAAACTCTGTAAAAATGGCCATTTTGGTCACTCTGAGGGGTTAAAAAGTGGTTATTCAACATGAGGCACGATCCAATTGACATTTTGAATCATTTTTGGTACAGTCCCAAAAATCCATTTTCTGATGAAAAACGATGACTCCGGACCTGTCGAACGTTTCCAAAATGGTCAATATGGATGAAATTTTAACATTTAATCTTTTGACTCTAAATGACTGTTGGATGTGAATTATGACTTTTTCAACTAAAATAAGTGTGTTTAAAGTCATTTATGTGCCTGAAATTGGTAAAAAATGAAGCTTTTGAGTAAGCAAAACTCTGTAAAAATGGCCATTTTGGTCACTCTGAGGGGTTAAAAAGTGGTTATTCAACATGAGGCACGATCCAATTGACATTTTGAATCATTTTTGGTACAGTCCCAAAAATCCATTTTCTGATGAAAAACGATGACTCCGGACCTGTCGAACGTTCCCAAAATGGTCAATATGGATGAAATTTTGACATTTAATCTTTTGACTCCAAATGACTGTTGGATGTGAATTATGACCTTTTTGACTAAAATAAGTGTGTTTAAAGTCATTTCTGTGCCTGAAATTGGTCAAAATTGAAGCTTTTGAGTAAGCGAAACTCTGTAAAAATGGCAATGTTGGTCACTCTGAGGGGTTAAAAAGTGGTTATTCAACATGAGGCACGATCCATTTGACATTTTGAATCATTTTTGGTACAGTCCCAAAAATCCATTTTCTGATGAAAAACGATGACTCCGGACCTGTCGAACGTTCACAAAATGGTCAATATGGATGAAATTTTAATATTTAATCTTTAGACTCTAAATGACTGTTGGATGTGAATTATGACTTTTTCAACTAAAATAAGTGTGTTTAAAGTCATTTCTGTGCCTGAAATTGGTCAAAATTGAAGCTTTTGAGTAAGCGAAACTCTGTAAAAATGGCAATGTTGGTCACTCTGAGGGGTTAAAAAGTGGTTATTCAACATGAGGCACGATCCATTTGACATTTTGAATCATTTTTGGTACAGTCCCAAAAATCCATTTTCTGATGAAAAACGATGACTCCGGACCTGTCGAACATTCCCAAAATGGTCAATATGGATGAAATTTTAACATTTAATCTTTTGACTCCAAGTGACTGTTGGATGTGAATTATGACTTTTTCAACTAAAAAAAGTGTGTTTAAAGTCATTTATGTGCCTGAAATTGGTCAAAATTGAAGCTTTTGAGTAAGCAAAACTCTGTAAAAATGGCAATTTTGGTCACTCTGAGGGGTTAAAAAGTGGTTATTCAACATGAGGCACGATCCATTTGACATTTTGAATCATTTTTGGTACAGTCCCAAAAATCAATTTTCTGATGAAAAGCGATGACTCCGGACCTGTCGAACGTTTCCAAAATGGTCAATATGGATGAAATTTTAACATTTAATCTTTTGACTCTAAATGACTGTTGGATGTGAATTATGACTTTTTCAACTAAATCAAGTGTGTTTAAAGTCATTTCTGTGCCTGAAATTGGTCAAAATTGAAGCTTTTGAGTAAGCGAAACTCTGTAAAAATGGCAATGTTGGTCACTCTGAGGGGTTAAAAAGTGGTTATTCAACATGAGGCACGATCCATTTGACATTTTGAATCATTTTTGGTACAGTCCCAAAAATCAATTTTCTGATGAAAAACGATGACTCCGGACCTGTCGAACGTTCCCAAAATGGTCAATATGGATGAAATTTTCACATTTAATCTTAAGACTCTAAATGACTGTTGGATGTGAATTATGACTTTTTCAACTAAAATAAGTGTGTTTAAAGTCATTTATGTGCCTGAAATTGGTCAAAATTGAAGCTTTTGAGTAAGCGAAACTCTGTAAAAATGGCCATTTTGGTCACTCTGAGGGGTTAAAAAGTGGTTATTCAACATGAGGCACGATCCAATTGACATTTTGAATCATTTTTGGTACAGTCCCAAAAATCCATTTTCTGATGAAAAATGATGACTCCGGACCTGTCGAACGATTCCAAAATGGTCAATATGGATGAAATTTTAACATGTAATCTTTTGACTCTAAATGACTGTTGGATGTGAATTATGACTTTTTCAACTAAAATAAGTGTGTTTAAAGTCATTTATGTGCCTGAAATTGGTAAAAAATGAAGCTTTTGAGTAAGCAAAACTCTGTAAAAATGGCCATTTTGGTCACTCTGAGGGGTTAAAAAGTGGTTATTCAACATGAGGCACGATCCAATTGACATTTTGAATCATTTTTGGTACAGTCCCAAAAATCCATTTTCTGATGAAAAACGATGACTCCGGACCTGTCGAACGTTCCCAAAATGGTCAATATGGATGAAATTTTGACATTTAATCTTTTGACTCCAAATGACTGTTGGATGTGAATTATGACCTTTTTGACTAAAATAAGTGTGTTTAAAGTCATTTCTGTGCCTGAAATTGGTCAAAATTGAAGCTTTTGAGTAAGCGAAACTCTGTAAAAATGGCAATGTTGGTCACTCTGAGGGGTTAAAAAGTGGTTATTCAACATGAGGCACGATCCATTTGACATTTTGAATCATTTTTGGTACAGTCCCAAAAATCCATTTTCTGATGAAAAACGATGACTCCGGACCTGTCGAACGTTCACAAAATGGTCAATATGGATGAAATTTTAATATTTAATCTTTAGACTCTAAATGACTGTTGGATGTGAATTATGACTTTTTCAACTAAAATAAGTGTGTTTAAAGTCATTTCTGTGCCTGAAATTGGTCAAAATTGAAGCTTTTGAGTAAGCGAAACTCTGTAAAAATGGCAATGTTGGTCACTCTGAGGGGTTAAAAAGTGGTTATTCAACATGAGGCACGATCCATTTGACATTTTGAATCATTTTTGGTACAGTCCCAAAAATCAATTTTCTGATGAAAAACGATGACTCCGGACCTGTCGAACATTCCCAAAATGGTCAATATGGATGAAATTTTAACATTTAATCTTTTGACTCCAA
Source organism: Lissotriton vulgaris (assembly GCF_964263255.1). NCBI lineage: Eukaryota > Metazoa > Chordata > Amphibia > Caudata > Salamandridae > Lissotriton > Lissotriton vulgaris. The sequence continues at coordinate 133,191 of NW_028249200.1, forward strand.
GTGACTGTTGGATGTGAATTATGACTTTTTCAACTAAAAAAAGTGTGTTTAAAGTCATTTATGTGCCTGAAATTGGTCAAAATTGAAGCTTTTGAGTAAGCAAAACTCTGTAAAAATGGCAATTTTGGTCACTCTGAGGGGTTAAAAAGTGGTTATTCAACATGAGGCACGATCCATTTGACATTTTGAATCATTTTTGGTACAGTCCCAAAAATCAATTTTCTGATGAAAAGCGATGACTCCGGACCTGTCGAACGTTTCCAAAATGGTCAATATGGATGAAATTTTAACATTTAATCTTTTGACTCTAAATGACTGTTGGATGTGAATTATGACTTTTTCAACTAAATCAAGTGTGTTTAAAGTCATTTCTGTGCCTGAAATTGGTCAAAATTGAAGCTTTTGAGTAAGCGAAACTCTGTAAAAATGGCAATGTTGGTCACTCTGAGGGGTTAAAAAGTGGTTATTCAACATGAGGCACGATCCATTTGACATTTTGAATCATTTTTGGTACAGTCCCTAAAATCAATTTTCTGATGAAAAACGATGACTCCGGACCTGTCGAACGTTCCCAAAATGGTCAATATGGATGAAATTTTCACATTTAATCTTCAGACTCTAAATGACTGTTGGATGTGAATTATGACTTTTTCAACTAAATCAAGTGTGTTTAAAGTCATTTATGTGCCTGAAATTGGTCAAAATTGAAGCTTTTGAGTAAGCAAAACTCTGTAAAAATGGCCATTTTGGTCACTCTGAGGGGTTAAAAAGTGGTTATTCAACATGAGGCACGATCCAATTGACATTTTGAATCATTTTTGGTACAGTCCCAAAAATCCATTTTCTGATGAAAAATGATGACTCCGGACCTGTCGAACGATTCCAAAATGGTCAATATGGATGAAATTTTAACATTTAATCTTTTGACTCTAAATGACTGTTGGATGTGAATTATGACTTTTTCAACTAAAATAAGTGTGTTTAAAGTCATTTATGTGCCTGAAATTGGTCAAAATTAAAGCTTTTGAATAAGCAAAAACTCTGTAAAAATGGCCATTTTGGTCACTCTGAGGGGTTAAAAAGTGGTTATTCAACATGAGGCACGATCCAATTGACATTTTGAATCATTTTTGGTACAGTCCCAAAAATCCATTTTCTGATGAAAAACGATGACTCCGGACCTGTCGAACGATTCCAAAATGGTCAATATGGATGAAATTTTAACATTTAATCTTTTGACTCTAAATGACTGTTGGATGTGAATTATGACTTTTTCAACTAAAATAAGTGTGTTTAAAATCATTTATGTGCCTGAAATTGGTCAAAATTAAAGCTTTTGAATAAGCAAAAACTCTGTAAAAATGGCAATTTTGGTCACTCTGAGGGGTTAAAAAGTGGTTATTCAACATGAGGCACGATCCATTTGACATTTTGAATCATTTTTGGTACAGTCCCAAAAATCCATTTTCTGATGAAAAACGATGACTCCGGACCTGTCGAACGTTCCCAAAATGGTCAATATGGATGAAATTTTAACATTTAATCTTTTGACTCCAAATGACTGTTGGATGGGAATTATGACTTTTTCAACTAAAATAAGTGTGTTTAAAGTCATTTATGTGCCTGAAATTGGTCAAAATTGAAGCTTTTGAGTAAGCAAAACTCTGTAAAAATGGCAATGTTGGTCACTCTCAGGGGTTAAAAAGTGGTTATTCAACATGAGGCACGATCCATTTGACATTTTGAATCATTTTTGGTACAGTCCCAAAAATCAATTTTCTGATGAAAAACGATGACTCCGGACCTGTCGAACGTTTCCAAAATGGTCAATATGGATGAAATTTTAACATTTAATCTTTTGACTCTAAATGACTGTTGGATGTGAATTATGACTTTTTCAACTAAAATAAGTGTGTTTAAAGTCATTTATGTGCCTGAAATTGGTAAAAAATGAAGCTTTTGAGTAAGCAAAACTCTGTAAAAATGGCCATTTTGGTCACTCTGAGGGGTTAAAAAGTGGTTATTCAACAAGAGGCACGATCCAATTGACATTTTGAATCATTTTTGGTACAGTCCCAAAAATCCATTTTCTGATGAAAAACGATGACTCCGGACCTGTCGAACGTTCCCAAAATGGTCAATATGTATGAAATTTTGACATTTAATCTTTTGACTCCAAATGACTGTTGGATGTGAATTATGACTTTTTCAACTAAAATAAGTGTGTTTAAAGTCATTTCTGTGCCTGAAATTGGTCAAAATTGAAGCTTTTGAGTAAGCGAAACTCTGTAAAAATGGCAATGTTGGTCACTCTGAGGGGTTAAAAAGTGGTTATTCAACATGAGGCACGATCCATTTGACATTTTGAATCATTTTTGGTACAGTCCCAAAAATCCATTTTCTGATGAAAAACGATGACTCCGGACCTGTCGAACATTCCCAAAATGGTCAATATGGATGAAATTTTAACATTTAATCTTTTGACTCCAAGTGACTGTTGGATGTGAATTATGACTTTTTCAACTAAAAAAAGTGTGTTTAAAGTCATTTATGTGCCTGAAATTGGTCAAAATTGAAGCTTTTGAGTAAGCAAAACTCTGTAAAAATGGCAATTTTGGTCACTCTGAGGGGTTAAAAAGTGGTTATTCAACATGAGGCACGATCCATTTGACATTTTGAATCATTTTTGGTACAGTCCCAAAAATCAATTTTCTGATGAAAAGCGATGACTCCGGACCTGTCGAACGTTTCCAAAATGGTCAATATGGATGAAATTTTAACATTTAATCTTTTGACTCTAAATGACTGTTGGATGTGAATTATGACTTTTTCAACTAAATCAAGTGTGTTTAAAGTCATTTATGTGCCTGAAATTGGTCAAAATTGAAGCTTTTGAGTAAGCAAAACTCTGTAAAAACGGCAATGTTGGTCACTCTGAGGGGTTAAAAAGTGGTTATTCAACACGAGGCACGATCCATTTGACATTTTGAATCATTTTTGGTACAGTCCCAAAAATCAATTTTCTGATGAAAAGCGATGACTCCGGACCTGTCGAACGTTTCCAAAATGGTCAATATGGATGAAATTTTAACATTTAATCTTTTGACTCTAAATGACTGTTGGATGTGAATTATGACTTTTTCAACTAAATCAAGTGTGTTTAAAGTCATTTCTGTGCCTGAAATTGGTCAAAATTGAAGCTTTTGAGTAAGCGAAACTCTGTAAAAATGGCAATGTTGGTCACTCTGAGGGGTTAAAAAGTGGTTATTCAACATGAGGCACGATCCATTTGACATTTTGAATCATTTTTGGTACAGTCCCTAAAATCAATTTTCTGATGAAAAACGATGACTCCGGACCTGTCGAACGTTCCCAAAATGGTCAATATGGATGAAATTTTCACATTTAATCTTCAGACTCTAAATGACTGTTGGATGTGAATTATGACTTTTTCAACTAAATCAAGTGTGTTTAAAGTCATTTATGTGCCTGAAATTGGTCAAAATTGAAGCTTTTGAGTAAGCAAAACTCTGTAAAAATGGCCATTTTGGTCACTCTGAGGGGTTAAAAAGTGGTTATTCAACATGAGGCACGATCCAATTGACATTTTGAATCATTTTTGGTACAGTCCCAAAAATCCATTTTCTGATGAAAAATGATGACTCCGGACCTGTCGAACGATTCCAAAATGGTCAATATGGATGAAATTTTAACATTTAATCTTTTGACTCTAAATGACTGTTGGATGTGAATTATGACTTTTTCAACTAAAATAAGTGTGTTTAAAGTCATTTATGTGCCTGAAATTGGTCAAAATTAAAGCTTTTGAATAAGCAAAAACTCTGTAAAAATGGCCATTTTGGTCACTCTGAGGGGTTAAAAAGTGGTTATTCAACATGAGGCACGATCCATTTGACATTTTGAATCATTTTTGGTACAGTCCCAAAAATCAATTTTCTGATGAAAAGCGATGACTCCGGACCTGTCGAACGTTTCCAAAATGGTCAATATGGATGAAATTTTAACATTTAATCTTTTGACTCTAAATGACTGTTGGATGTGAATTATGACTTTTTCAACTAAATCAAGTGTGTTTAAAGTCATTTCTGTGCCTGAAATTGGTCAAAATTGAAGCTTTTGAGTAAGCGAAACTCTGTAAAAATGGCAATGTTGGTCACTCTGAGGGGTTAAAAAGTGGTTATTCAACATGAGGCACGATCCATTTGACATTTTGAATCATTTTTGGTACAGTCCCTAAAATCAATTTTCTGATGAAAAACGATGACTCCGGACCTGTCGAACGTTCCCAAAATGGTCAATATGGATGAAATTTTCACATTTAATCTTCAGACTCTAAATGACTGTTGGATGTGAATTATGACTTTTTCAACTAAATCAAGTGTGTTTAAAGTCATTTATGTGCCTGAAATTGGTCAAAATTGAAGCTTTTGAGTAAGCAAAACTCTGTAAAAATGGCCATTTTGGTCACTCTGAGGGGTTAAAAAGTGGTTATTCAACATGAGGCACGATCCAATTGACATTTTGAATCATTTTTGGTACAGTCCCAAAAATCCATTTTCTGATGAAAAATGATGACTCCGGACCTGTCGAACGATTCCAAAATGGTCAATATGGATGAAATTTTAACATTTAATCTTTTGACTCTAAATGACTGTTGGATGTGAATTATGACTTTTTCAACTAAAATAAGTGTGTTTAAAGTCATTTATGTGCCTGAAATTGGTCAAAATTAAAGCTTTTGAATAAGCAAAAACTCTGTAAAAATGGCCATTTTGGTCACTCTGAGGGGTTAAAAAGTGGTTATTCAACATGAGGCACGATCCAATTGACATTTTGAATCATTTTTGGTACAGTCCCAAAAATCCATTTTCTGATGAAAAACGATGACTCCGGACCTGTCGAACGATTCCAAAATGGTCAATATGGATGAAATTTTAACATTTAATCTTTTGACTCTAAATGACTGTTGGATGTGAATTATGACTTTTTCAACTAAAATAAGTGTGTTTAAAATCATTTATGTGCCTGAAATTGGTCAAAATTAAAGCTTTTGAATAAGCAAAAACTCTGTAAAAATGGCAATTTTGGTCACTCTGAGGGGTTAAAAAGTGGTTATTCAACATGAGGCACGATCCATTTGACATTTTGAATCATTTTTGGTACAGTCCCAAAAATCCATTTTCTGATGAAAAACGATGACTCCGGACCTGTCGAACGTTCCCAAAATGGTCAATATGGATGAAATTTTAACATTTAATCTTTTGACTCCAAATGACTGTTGGATGGGAATTATGACTTTTTCAACTAAAATAAGTGTGTTTAAAGTCATTTATGTGCCTGAAATTGGTCAAAATTGAAGCTTTTGAGTAAGCAAAACTCTGTAAAAATGGCAATGTTGGTCACTCTCAGGGGTTAAAAAGTGGTTATTCAACATGAGGCACGATCCATTTGACATTTTGAATCATTTTTGGTACAGTCCCAAAAATCAATTTTCTGATGAAAAACGATGACTCCGGACCTGTCGAACGTTTCCAAAATGGTCAATATGGATGAAATTTTAACATTTAATCTTTTGACTCTAAATGACTGTTGGATGTGAATTATGACTTTTTCAACTAAAATAAGTGTGTTTAAAGTCATTTATGTGCCTGAAATTGGTAAAAAATGAAGCTTTTGAGTAAGCAAAACTCTGTAAAAATGGCCATTTTGGTCACTCTGAGGGGTTAAAAAGTGGTTATTCAACAAGAGGCACGATCCAATTGACATTTTGAATCATTTTTGGTACAGTCCCAAAAATCCATTTTCTGATGAAAAACGATGACTCCGGACCTGTCGAACGTTCCCAAAATGGTCAATATGTATGAAATTTTGACATTTAATCTTTTGACTCCAAATGACTGTTGGATGTGAATTATGACCTTTTTGACTAAAATAAGTGTGTTTAAAGTCATTTCTGTGCCTGAAATTGGTCAAAATTGAAGCTTTTGAGTAAGCGAAACTCTGTAAAAATGGCAATGTTGGTCACTCTGAGGGGTTAAAAAGTGGTTATTCAACATGAGGCACGATCCATTTGACATTTTGAATCATTTTTGGTACAGTCCCAAAAATCCATTTTCTGATGAAAAACGATGACTCCGGACCTGTCGAACGTTCACAAAATGGTCAATATGGATGAAATTTTAATATTTAATCTTTAGACTCTAAATGACTGTTGGATGTGAATTATGACTTTTTCAACTAAAATAAGTGTGTTTAAAGTCATTTCTGTGCCTGAAATTGGTCAAAATTGAAGCTTTTGAGTAAGCGAAACTCTGTAAAAATGGCAATGTTGGTCACTCTGAGGGGTTAAAAAGTGGTTATTCAACATGAGGCACGATCCATTTGACATTTTGAATCATTTTTGGTACAGTCCCAAAAATCCATTTTCTGATGAAAAACGATGACTCCGGACCTGTCGAACATTCCCAAAATGGTCAATATGGATGAAATTTTAACATTTAATCTTTTGACTCCAAGTGACTGTTGGATGTGAATTATGACTTTTTCAACTAAAAAAAGTGTGTTTAAAGTCATTTATGTGCCTGAAATTGGTCAAAATTGAAGCTTTTGAGTAAGCAAAACTCTGTAAAAATGGCAATTTTGGTCACTCTGAGGGGTTAAAAAGTGGTTATTCAACATGAGGCACGATCCATTTGACATTTTGAATCATTTTTGGTACAGTCCCAAAAATCAATTTTCTGATGAAAAGCGATGACTCCGGACCTGTCGAACGTTTCCAAAATGGTCAATATGGATGAAATTTTAACATTTAATCTTTTGACTCTAAATGACTGTTGGATGTGAATTATGACTTTTTCAACTAAATCAAGTGTGTTTAAAGTCATTTATGTGCCTGAAATTGGTCAAAATTGAAGCTTTTGAGTAAGCAAAACTCTGTAAAAACGGCAATGTTGGTCACTCTGAGGGGTTAAAAAGTGGTTATTCAACACGAGGCACGATCCATTTGACATTTTGAATCATTTTTGGTACAGTCCCAAAAATCAATTTTCTGATGAAAAACGATGACTCCGGACCTGTCGAACGTTCCCAAAATGGTCAATATGGATGAAATTTTAACATTTAATCTTTTGACTCCAAATGACTGTTGGATGTGAATTATGACCTTTTCGACTAAAATAAGTGTGTTTAAAGTCATTTCTGTGCCTGAAATTGGTCAAAATTGAAGCTTTTGAGTAAGCGAAACTCTGTAAAAATGGCAATGTTGGTCACTCTGAGGGGTTAAAAAGTGGTTATTCAACATGAGGCACGATCCATTTGACATTTTGAATCATTTTTGGTACAGTCCCAAAAATCAATTTTCTGATGAAAAACGATGACTCCGGACCTGTCGAACATTCCCAAAATGGTCAATATGGATGAAATTTTAACATTTAATCTTTTGACTCCAAATGACTGTTCGATGTGAATTTTGACTTTTTCAACTAAAATAAGTGTGTTTAAAGTCATTTCTGTGCCTGAAATTGTTCAAAATTAAAGCTTTTGAATAAGCAAAAACTCTGTAAAAATGGCAATTTTGGTCACTCTGAGGGGTTAAAAAGTGGTTATTCAACATGAGGCACGATCCATTTGACATTTTAATCATTTTTGGTACAGTCCCAAAAATCCATTTTCTGATGAAAAACGATGACTCCGGACCTGTCGAACGTTCCCAAAATGGTCAATATGGATGAAATTTTAACATTTAATCTTTTGACTCCAAATGACTGTTGGATGGGAATTACGACTTTTTCAACTAAAATAAGTGTGTTTAAAGTCATTTATGTGCCTGAAATTGGTCAAAATTGAAGCTTTTGAGTAAGCAAAACTCTGTAAAAATGGCCATTTTGGTCACTCTGAGGGGTTAAAAAGTGGTTATTCAACATGAGGCGCGATCCATTTGACATTTTGAATCATTTTTGGTACAGTCCCAAAAATCCATTTTCTGATGAAAAACGATGACTCCGGACCTGTCGAACGATTCCAAAATGGTCAATATGGATGAAATTTTAACATGTAATCTTTTGACTCTAAATGACTGTTGGATGTGAATTATGACTTTTTCAACTAAATCAAGTGTGTTTAAAGTCATTTATGTGCCTGAAATTTGTCAAAATTGAAGCTTTTGAGTAAGCAAAACTCTGTAAAAATGGCCATTTTGGTCACTCTGAGGGGTTAAAAAGTGGTTATTCAACATGAGGCACGATCCATTTGACATTTTGAATCATTTTTGGTACAGTCCCAAAAATCCATTTTCTGATGAAAAACGATGACTCCAGACCTGTCGAACGTTCACAAAATGGTCAATATGGATGAAATTTTAACATTTAATCTTTAGACTCTAAATGACTGTTGGATGTGAATTATGACTTTTTCAACTAAAATAAGTGTGTTTAAAGTCATTTATGTGCCTGAAATTGGTCACAATTAAAGCTTTTGAATAAGCAAAAACTCTGTAAAAATGGCAATTTTGGTCACTCTGAGGGGTTAAAAAGTGGTTATTCAACATGAGGCACGATCCATTTGACATTTTGAATCATTTTTGGTACAGTCCCAAAAATCCATTTTCTGATGAAAAACGATGATTCCGGACCTGTCTGAAGTTTCCAAAATGGTCAATATGGATAAAATTTTAACATTTAATCTTTTGACTCTAAATGACTGTTGGATGTGAATTATGACTTTTTCAACTAAATCAAGTGTGTTTAAAGTCATTTATGTGCCTGAAATTGGTCAAAATTGAAGCTTTTGAGTAAGCAAAACTCTGTAAAAATTGCCATTTTGATTACTCTGAGGGGTTAAAAAGTGGTTATTCAACATGAGGCATGATCCAATTGACATTTTGAATCATTTTTGGTACAGTCCCAAAAATCCATTTTCTGATGAAAAACGATGACTCCGGACCTGTCGAACGTTCCCAAAATGGTCAATATGGATGAAATTTTAACATTTAATCTTTAGACTCTAAATGACTGTTGGATGTGAATTATGACTTTTTCAACTAAAATAAGTGTGTTTAAAGTCATTTATGTGCCTGAAATTGGTCAAAATTAAAGCTTTTGAATATGCAAAAACTCTGTAAAAATGGCAATTTTGGTCACTCTGAGGGGTTAAAAAGTGGTTATTCAACATGAGGCACGATCCATTTGACATTTTGAATCATTTTTGGTACAGTCCCAAAAATCCATTTTCTGATGAAAAACGATGACTCCGGACCTGTCGAACGTTTCCAAAATGGTCAATAGGGATGAAATTTTAACATGTAATCTTTTGACTCTAAATGACTGTTGGATGTGAATTATGACTTTTTCAACTAAAATAAGTGTGTTTAAAATCATTTATGCGCCTGAAATTGGTCAAAATTATAGCTTTTGAGTAAGCAAAACTCAGTAAAAATGGCCATTTTGGTCACTCTGAGGGGTTAAAAAGTGGTTATTCAACATGAGGCACGATCCATTTGACATTTTGAATCATTTTTGGTACAGTCCCAAAAATCAATTTTCTGATGAAAAACGATGACTCCGGACCTGTCGAACGTTCCCAAAATGGTCAATATGGATGAAATTTTCACATTTAATCTTCAGACTCTAAATGACTGTTGGATGTGAATTATGACTTTTTCAACTAAAATAAGTGTGTTTAAAGTCATTTATGTGCCTGAAATTGGTAAAAATTGAAGCTTTTGAGTAAGCAAAACTCTGTAAAAATGGCCATTTTGGTCACTCTGAGGGGTTAAAAAGTGGTTATTCAACATGAGGCACGATCCATTTGACATTTTGAATCATTTTTGGTACAGTCCCAAAAATCCATTTTATGATGAAAAACGATGACTCTGGACCTGTCGAACGTTTCCAAAATGGTCAATATGGATGAAATTTTAACATTTAATCTTTTTTACTCTAAATGACTGTTGGATGTGAATTATGACTTTTTCAACTAAATCAAGTGTGTTTAAAGTCATTTATGTGCCTGAAATTGGTCAAAATTGAAGCTTTTGAGTAAGCAAAACTCTGTAAAAATGGCCATTTTGGTCACTCTGAGGGGTTAAAAAGTGGTTATTCAACATGAGGCACGATCCAATTGACATTTTGAATCATTTTTGGTACAGTCCCAAAAATCCATTTTCTGATGAAAAATGATGACTCCGGACCTGTCGAACGATTCCAAAATGGTCAATATGGATGAAATTTTAACATGTAATCTTTTGACTCTAAATGACTGTTGGATGTGAATTATGACTTTTTCAACTAAAATAAGTGTGTTTAAAATCATTTATGCGCCTGAAATTGGTCAAAATTAAAGCTTTTGAGTAAGCAAAACTCTGTAAAAATGGCCATTTTGGTCACTCTGAGGGGTTAAAAAGTGGTTATTCAACATGAGGCACGATCCAATTGACATTTTGAATCATTTTTGGTACAGTCCCAAAAATCCATTTTCTGATGAAAAACGATGACTCCGGACCTGTCGAACGATTCCAAAATGGTCAATATGGATGAAATTTTAACATTTAATCTTTTGACTCTAAATGACTGTTGGATGTGAATTATGACTTTTTCAACTAAAATAAGTGTGTTTAAAGTCATTTATGTGCCTGAAATTGGTCAAAATTAAAGCTTTTGAATAAGCAAAAACTCTGTAAAAATGGCAATTTTGGTCACTCTGAGGGGTTAAAAAGTGGTTATTCAACATGAGGCACGATCCATTTGACATTTTGAATCATTTTTGGTACAGTCCCAAAAATCCATTTTCTGATGAAAAACGATGACTCCGGACCTGTCGAACGTTCCCAAAATGGTCAATATGGATGAAATGTTAACATTTAATCTTTTGACTCCAAATGACTGTTGGATGGGAATTATGACTTTTTCAACTAAAATAAGTGTGTTTAAAGTCATTTATGTGCCTGAAATTGGTCAAAATTGAAGCTTTTGAGTAAGCAAAACTCTGTAAAAATGGCAATGTTGGTCACTCTCAGGGGTTAAAAAGTGGTTATTCAACATGAGGCACGATCCATTTGACATTTTGAATCATTTTTGGTACAGTCCCAAAAATCAATTTTCTGATGAAAAACGATGACTCCGGTTGTCGAACGTTTCCAAAATGGTCAATATGGATGAAATTTTAACATTTAATCTTTTGACTCTAAATGACTGTTGGATGTGAATTATGACTTTTTCAACTAAAATAAGTGTGTTTAAAGTCATTTATGTGCCTGAAATTGGTAAAAAATGAAGCTTTTGAGTAAGCAAAACTCTGTAAAAATGGCCATTTTGGTCACTCTGAGGGGTTAAAAAGTGGTTATTCAACATGAGGCACGATCCAATTGACATTTTGAATCATTTTTGGTACAGTCGCAAAAATCCATTTTCTGATGAAAAACGATGACTCCGGACCTGTCGAACGTTCCCAAAATGGTCAATATGGATGAAATTTTGACATTTAATCTTTTGACTCCAAATGACTGTTGGATGTGAATTATGACCTTTTTGACTAAAATAAGTGTGTTTAAAGTCATTTCTGTGCCTGAAATTGGTCAAAATTGAAGCTTTTGAGTAAGCGAAACTCTGTAAAAATGGCAATGTTGGTCACTCTGAGGGGTTAAAAAGTGGTTATTCAACATGAGGCACGATCCATTTGACATTTTGAATCATTTTTGGTACAGTCCCAAAAATCCATTTTCTGATGAAAAACGATGACTCCGGACCTGTCGAACGTTCACAAAATGGTCAATATGGATGAAATTTTAATATTTAATCTTTAGACTCTAAATGACTGTTGGATGTGAATTATGACTTTTTCAACTAAAATAAGTGTGTTTAAAGTCATTTCTGTGCCTGAAATTGGTCAAAATTGAAGCTTTTGAGTAAGCGAAACTCTGTAAAAATGGCAATGTTGGTCACTCTGAGGGGTTAAAAAGTGGTTATTCAACATGAGGCACGATCCATTTGACATTTTGAATCATTTTTGGTACAGTCCCAAAAATCCATTTTCTGATGAAAAACGATGACTCCGGACCTGTCGAACATTCCCAAAATGGTCAATATGGATGAAATTTTAACATTTAATCTTTTGACTCCAAGTGACTGTTGGATGTGAATTATGACTTTTTCAACTAAAAAAAGTGTGTTTAAAGTCATTTATGTGCCTGAAATTGGTCAAAATTGAAGCTTTTGAGTAAGCAAAACTCTGTAAAAATGGCAATTTTGGTCACTCTGAGGGGTTAAAAAGTGGTTATTCAACATGAGGCACGATCCATTTGACATTTTAATCATTTTTGGTACAGTCCCAAAAATCCATTTTCTGATGAAAAACGATGACTCCGGACCTGTCGAACGTTCCCAAAATATCAATATGGATGAAATTTTAACATTTAATCTTTTGACTCCAAATCACTGTTGGATGGGAATTACGACTTTTTCAACTAAAATAAGTGTGTTTAAAGTCATTTATGTGCCTGAAATTGGTCAAAATTGAAGCTTTTGAGTAAGCAAAACTCTGTAAAAATGGCCATTTTGGTCACTCTGAGGGGTTAAAAAGTGGTTATTCAACATGAGGCACGATCCAATTGACATTTTGAATCATTTTTGGTACAGTCCCAAAAATCCATTTTCTGATGAAAAACGATGACTCCGGACCGGTCGAACGATTCCAAAATGGTCAATATGGATGAAATTTTAACATGTAATCTTTTGACTCTAAATGACTGTTGGATGTGAATTATGACTTTTTCAACTAAATCAAGTGTGTTTAAAGTCATTTATGTGCCTGAAATTTGTCAAAATTGAAGCTTTTGAGTAAGCAAAACTCTGTAAAAATGGCCATTTTGGTCACTCCGAGGGGTTAAAAAGTGGTTATTCAACATGAGGCACGATCCATTTGACATTTTGAATCATTTTTGGTACAGTCCCAAAAATCCATTTTCTGATGAAAAACGATGACTCCAGACCTGTCGAACGTTCACAAAATGGTCAATATGGATGACATTTTAACATTTAATCTTTAGACTCTAAATGACTGTTGGATGTGAATTATGACTTTTTCAACTAAAATAAGTGTGTTTAAAGTCATTTATGTGCCTGAAATTGGTCACAATTAAAGCTTTTGAATAAGCAAAAACTCTGTAAAAATGGCAATTTTGGTCACTCTGAGGGGTTAAAAAGTGGTTATTCAACATGAGGCACGATCCATTTGACATTTTGAATCATTTTTGGTACAGTCCCAAAAATCCATTTTCTGATGAAAAACGATGATTCCGGACCTGTCTGACGTTTCCAAAATGGTCAATATGGATAAAATTTTAACATTTAATCTTTTGACTCTAAATGACTGTTGGATGTGAATTATGACTTTTTCAACTAAATCAAGTGTGTTTAAAGTCATTTATGTGCCTGAAATTGGTCAAAATTGAAGCTTTTGAGTAAGCAAAACTCTGTAAAAATTGCCATTTTGATTACTCTGAGGGGTTAAAAAGTGGTTATTCAACATGAGGCATGATCCAATTGACATTTTGAATCATTTTTGGTACAGTCCCAAAAATCCATTTTCTGATGAAAAACGATGACTCCGGACCTGTCGAACGTTCCCAAAATGGTCAATATGGATGAAATTTTAACATTTAATCTTTAGACTCTAAATGACTGTTGGATGTGAATTATGACTTTTTCAACTAAAATAAGTGTGTTTAAAGTCATTTATGTGCCTGAAATTGGTCAAAATTAAAGCTTTTGAATATGCAAAAACTCTGTAAAAATGGCAATTTTGGTCACTCTGAGGGGTTAAAAAGTGGTTATTCAACATGAGGCACGATCCATTTGACATTTTGAATCATTTTTGGTACAGTCCCAAAAATCAATTTTCTGATGAAAAACGATGACTCCGGACCTGTCGAACGTTTCCAAAATGGTCAATAGGGATGAAATTTTAACATGTAATCTTTTGACTCTAAATGACTGTTGGATGTGAATTATGACTTTTTCAACTAAAATAAGTGTGTTTAAAATCATTTATGCGCCTGAAATTGGTCAAAATTAAAGCTTTTGAGTAAGCAAAACTCAGTAAAAATGGCCATTTTGGTCACTCTGAGGGGTTAAAAAGTGGTTATTCAACATGAGGCACGATCCATTTGACATTTTGAATAATTTTTGGTACAGTCCCAAAAATCCATTTTCTGATGAAAAACGATGACTCCGGACCTGTCGAACGTTTCCAATATGGTCAATATGGATGAAATTTTAACATTTAATCTTTTGACTCTAAATGACTGTTGGATGTGAATTATGACTTTTTCAACTAAAATAAGTGTGTTTAAAGTCATTTATGTGCCTGAAATTGGTCAAAATTGAAGCTTTTGAGTAAGCAAAACTCTGTAAAAATTGCCATTTTGGTCACTCTGAGGGGTTAAAAAGTGGTTATTCAACATGAGGCACGATCCAATTGACATTTTGAATCATTTTTGGTACAGTCCCAAAAATCCATTTTCTGATGAAAAACGATGACTCCGGACCTGTCGAACGTTCCCAAAATGGTCAATATGGATGAAATTTTAACATTTAATCTTTTGACTCCAAGTGACTGTTGGATGTGAATTATGACTTTTTCAACTAAAAAAAGTGTGTTTAAAGTCATTTATGTGCCTGAAATTGGTCAAAATTGAAGCTTTTGAGTAAGCAAAACTCTGTAAAAATGGCAATTTTGGTCACTCTGAGGGGTTAAAAAGTGGTTATTCAACATGAGGCACGATCCATTTGACATTTTGAATCATTTTTGGTACAGTCCCAAAAATCAATTTTCTGATGAAAAGCGATGACTCCGGACCTGTCGAACGTTTCCAAAATGGTCAATATGGATGAAATTTTAACATTTAATCTTTTGACTCTAAATGACTGTTGGATGTGAATTATGACTTTTTCAACTAAATCAAGTGTGTTTAAAGTCATTTATGTGCCTGAAATTGGTCAAAATTGAATCTTTTGAGTAAGCAAAACTCTGTAAAAATGGCAATGTTGGTCACTCTGAGGGGTTAAAAAGTGGTTATTCAACATGAGGCACGATCCAATTGACATTTTGAATCATTTTTGGTACAGTCCCAAAAATCCATTTTCTGATGAAAAACGATGACTCCGGACCTGTCGAACGTTCCCAAAATGGTCAATATGGATGAAATTTTGACATTTAATCTTTTGACTCCAAATGACTGTTGGATGTGAATTATGACCTTTTTGACTAAAATAAGTGTGTTTAAAGTCATTTCTGTGCCTGAAATTGGTCAAAATTGAAGCTTTTGAGTAAGCGAAACTCTGTAAAAATGGCAATGTTGGTCACTCTGAGGGGTTAAAAAGTGGTTATTCAACATGAGGCACGATCCATTTGACATTTTGAATCATTTTTGGTACAGTCCCAAAAATCCATTTTCTGATGAAAAACGATGACTCCGGACCTGTCGAACGTTCACAAAATGGTCAATATGGATGAAATTTTAATATTTAATCTTTAGACTCTAAATGACTGTTGGATGTGAATTATGACTTTTTCAACTAAAATAAGTGTGTTTAAAGTCATTTCTGTGCCTGAAATTGGTCAAAATTGAAGCTTTTGAGTAAGCGAAACTCTGTAAAAATGGCAATGTTGGTCACTCTGAGGGGTTAAAAAGTGGTTATTCAACATGAGGCACGATCCATTTGACATTTTGAATCATTTTTGGTACAGTCCCAAAAATCTATTTTCTGATGAAAAACGATGACTCCGGACCTGTCGAACATTCCCAAAATGGTCAATATGGATGAAATTTTAACATTTAATCTTTTGACTCCAAGTGACTGTTGGATGTGAATTATGACTTTTTCAACTAAAAAAAGTGTGTTTAAAGTCATTTATGTGCCTGAAATTGGTCAAAATTGAAGCTTTTGAGTAAGCAAAACTCTGTAAAAATGGCAATTTTGGTCACTCTGAGGGGTTAAAAAGTGGTTATTCAACATGAGGCACGATCCATTTGACATTTTAATCATTTTTGGTACAGTCCCAAAAATCCATTTTCTGATGAAAAACGATGACTCCGGACCTGTCGAACGTTCCCAAAATATCAATATGGATGAAATTTTAACATTTAATCTTTTGACTCCAAATCACTGTTGGATGGGAATTACGACTTTTTCAACTAAAATAAGTGTGTTTAAAGTCATTTATGTGCCTGAAATTGGTCAAAATTGAAGCTTTTGAGTAAGCAAAACTCTGTAAAAATGGCCATTTTGGTCACTCTGAGGGGTTAAAAAGTGGTTATTCAACATGAGGCACGATCCAATTGACATTTTGAATCATTTTTGGTACAGTCCCAAAAATCCATTTTCTGATGAAAAACGATGACTCCGGACCGGTCGAACGATTCCAAAATGGTCAATATGGATGAAATTTTAACATGTAATCTTTTGACTCTAAATGACTGTTGGATGTGAATTATGACTTTTTCAACTAAATCAAGTGTGTTTAAAGTCATTTATGTGCCTGAAATTTGTCAAAATTGAAGCTTTTGAGTAAGCAAAACTCTGTAAAAATGGCCATTTTGGTCACTCCGAGGGGTTAAAAAGTGGTTATTCAACATGAGGCACGATCCATTTGACATTTTGAATCATTTTTGGTACAGTCCCAAAAATCCATTTTCTGATGAAAAACGATGACTCCAGACCTGTCGAACGTTCACAAAATGGTCAATATGGATGACATTTTAACATTTAATCTTTAGACTCTAAATGACTGTTGGATGTGAATTATGACTTTTTCAACTAAAATAAGTGTGTTTAAAGTCATTTATGTGCCTGAAATTGGTCACAATTAAAGCTTTTGAATAAGCAAAAACTCTGTAAAAATGGCAATTTTGGTCACTCTGAGGGGTTAAAAAGTGGTTATTCAACATGAGGCACGATCCATTTGACATTTTGAATCATTTTTGGTACAGTCCCAAAAATCCATTTTCTGATGAAAAACGATGATTCCGGACCTGTCTGACGTTTCCAAAATGGTCAATATGGATAAAATTTTAACATTTAATCTTTTGACTCTAAATGACTGTTGGATGTGAATTATGACTTTTTCAACTAAATCAAGTGTGTTTAAAGTCATTTATGTGCCTGAAATTGGTCAAAATTGAAGCTTTTGAGTAAGCAAAACTCTGTAAAAATTGCCATTTTGATTACTCTGAGGGGTTAAAAAGTGGTTATTCAACATGAGGCATGATCCAATTGACATTTTGAATCATTTTTGGTACAGTCCCAAAAATCCATTTTCTGATGAAAAACGATGACTCCGGACCTGTCGAACGTTCCCAAAATGGTCAATATGGATGAAATTTTAACATTTAATCTTTAGACTCTAAATGACTGTTGGATGTGAATTATGACTTTTTCAACTAAAATAAGTGTGTTTAAAGTCATTTATGTGCCTGAAATTGGTCAAAATTAAAGCTTTTGAATATGCAAAAACTCTGTAAAAATGGCAATTTTGGTCACTCTGAGGGGTTAAAAAGTGGTTATTCAACATGAGGCACGATCCATTTGACATTTTGAATCATTTTTGGTACAGTCCCAAAAATCAATTTTCTGATGAAAAACGATGACTCCGGACCTGTCGAACGTTTCCAAAATGGTCAATAGGGATGAAATTTTAACATGTAATCTTTTGACTCTAAATGACTGTTGGATGTGAATTATGACTTTTTCAACTAAAATAAGTGTGTTTAAAATCATTTATGCGCCTGAAATTGGTCAAAATTAAAGCTTTTGAGTAAGCAAAACTCAGTAAAAATGGCCATTTTGGTCACTCTGAGGGGTTAAAAAGTGGTTATTCAACATGAGGCACGATCCATTTGACATTTTGAATAATTTTTGGTACAGTCCCAAAAATCCATTTTCTGATGAAAAACGATGACTCCGGACCTGTCGAACGTTTCCAATATGGTCAATATGGATGAAATTTTAACATTTAATCTTTTGACTCTAAATGACTGTTGGATGTGAATTATGACTTTTTCAACTAAAATAAGTGTGTTTAAAGTCATTTATGTGCCTGAAATTGGTCAAAATTGAAGCTTTTGAGTAAGCAAAACTCTGTAAAAATTGCCATTTTGGTCACTCTGAGGGGTTAAAAAGTGGTTATTCAACATGAGGCACGATCCAATTGACATTTTGAATCATTTTTGGTACAGTCCCAAAAATCCATTTTCTGATGAAAAACGATGACTCCGGACCTGTCGAACGTTCCCAAAATGGTCAATATGGATGAAATTTTAACATTTAATCTTTTGACTCCAAGTGACTGTTGGATGTGAATTATGACTTTTTCAACTAAAAAAAGTGTGTTTAAAGTCATTTATGTGCCTGAAATTGGTCAAAATTGAAGCTTTTGAGTAAGCAAAACTCTGTAAAAATGGCAATTTTGGTCACTCTGAGGGGTTAAAAAGTGGTTATTCAACATGAGGCACGATCCATTTGACATTTTGAATCATTTTTGGTACAGTCCCAAAAATCAATTTTCTGATGAAAAGCGATGACTCCGGACCTGTCGAACGTTTCCAAAATGGTCAATATGGATGAAATTTTAACATTTAATCTTTTGACTCTAAATGACTGTTGGATGTGAATTATGACTTTTTCAACTAAATCAAGTGTGTTTAAAGTCATTTATGTGCCTGAAATTGGTCAAAATTGAATCTTTTGAGTAAGCAAAACTCTGTAAAAATGGCAATGTTGGTCACTCTGAGGGGTTAAAAAGTGGTTATTCAACATGAGGCACGATCCAATTGACATTTTGAATCATTTTTGGTACAGTCCCAAAAATCCATTTTCTGATGAAAAACGATGACTCCGGACCTGTCGAACGTTCCCAAAATGGTCAATATGGATGAAATTTTGACATTTAATCTTTTGACTCCAAATGACTGTTGGATGTGAATTATGACCTTTTTGACTAAAATAAGTGTGTTTAAAGTCATTTCTGTGCCTGAAATTGGTCAAAATTGAAGCTTTTGAGTAAGCGAAACTCTGTAAAAATGGCAATGTTGGTCACTCTGAGGGGTTAAAAAGTGGTTATTCAACATGAGGCACGATCCATTTGACATTTTGAATCATTTTTGGTACAGTCCCAAAAATCCATTTTCTGATGAAAAACGATGACTCCGGACCTGTCGAA
The DNA here is from genome assembly GCF_964263255.1 of Lissotriton vulgaris. NCBI lineage: Eukaryota > Metazoa > Chordata > Amphibia > Caudata > Salamandridae > Lissotriton > Lissotriton vulgaris. The sequence goes on from NW_028249200.1 coordinate 152,424, forward strand.
CGTTCACAAAATGGTCAATATGGATGAAATTTTAATATTTAATCTTTAGACTCTAAATGACTGTTGGATGTGAATTATGACTTTTTCAACTAAAATAAGTGTGTTTAAAGTCATTTCTGTGCCTGAAATTGGTCAAAATTGAAGCTTTTGAGTAAGCGAAACTCTGTAAAAATGGCAATGTTGGTCACTCTGAGGGGTTAAAAAGTGGTTATTCAACATGAGGCACGATCCATTTGACATTTTGAATCATTTTTGGTACAGTCCCAAAAATCTATTTTCTGATGAAAAACGATGACTCCGGACCTGTCGAACGTTCCCAAAATGGTCAATATGGATGAAATTTTAACATTTAATCTTTTGACTCCAAATGACTGTTGGATGTGAATTATGACTTTTTCAACTAAAAAAAGTGTGTTTAAAGTCATTTATGTGCCTGAAATTGGTCAAAATTGAAGCTTTTGAGTAAGCAAAACTCTGTAAAAATGGCAATTTTGGTCACTCTGAGGGGTTAAAAAGTGGTTATTCAACATGAGGCACGATCCATTTGACATTTTGAATCATTTTTGGTACAGTCCCAAAAATCAATTTTCTGATGAAAAGCGATGACTCCGGACCTGTCGAACGTTTCTAAAATGGTCAATATGGATGAAATTTTAACATTTAATCTTTTGACTCTAAATGACTGTTGGATGTGAATTATGACTTTTTCAACTAAATCAAGTGTGTTTAAAGTCATTTATGTGCCTGAAATTGGTCAAAATTGAAGCTTTTGAGTAAGCAAAACTCTGTAAAAATGGCAATGTTGGTCACTCTGAGGGGTTAAAAAGTGGTTATTCAACACGAGGCACGATCCATTTGACATTTTGAATCATTTTTGGTACAGTCCCAAAAATCAATTTTCTGATGAAAAACGATGACTCCGGACCTGTCGAACGTTCCCAAAATGGTCAATATGGATGAAATTTTAACATTTAATCTTTTGACTCCAAATGACTGTTGGATGTGAATTATGACCTTTTCGACTAAAATAAGTGTGTTTAAAGTCATTTCTGTGCCTGAAATTGGTCAAAATTGAAGCTTTTGAGTAAGCGAAACTCTGTAAAAATGGCAATGTTGGTCACTCTGAGGGGTTAAAAAGTGGTTATTCAACATGAGGCACGATCCATTTGACATTTTGAATCATTTTTGGTACAGTCCCAAAAATCAATTTTCTGATGAAAAACGATGACTCCGGACCTGTCGAACATTCCCAAAATGGTCAATATGGATGAAATTTTAACATTTAATCTTTTGACTCCAAATGACTGTTCGATGTGAATTTTGACTTTTTCAACTAAAATAAGTGTGTTTAAAGTCATTTATGTGCCTGAAATTGTTCAAAATTAAAGCTTTTGAATAAGCAAAACTCTGTAAAAATGGCCATTTTGGTCACTCTGAGGGGTTAAAAAGTGGTTATTCAACATGAGGCGCGATCCATTTGACATTTTGAATCATTTTTGGTACAGTCCCAAAAATCCATTTTCTGATGAAAAACGATGACTCCGGACCTGTCGAACGTTCACAAAATGATCAATATGGATGAAATTTTACCATTTAATCTTTAGACTCTAATTGACTGTTGGATGTGAATTATGACTTTTTCAACTAAATCAAGTGTGTTTAAAGTCATTTATGTGCCTGAAATTGGTCAAAATTGAAGCTTTTGAGTAAGCAAAACTCTGTAAAAATGGCCATTTTGGTCACTCTGAGGGGTTAAAAAGTGGTTATTCAACATGAGGCACGATCCAATTGACATTTTGAATCATTTTTGGTACAGTCCCAAAAATCCATTTTCTGATGAAAAACGATGACTCCGGACCTGTCGAACGATTCCAAAATGGTCAATATGGATGAAATTTTAACATGTAATCTTTTGACTCTAAATGACTGTTGGATGTGAATTATGACTTTTTCAACTAAATCAAGTGTGTTTAAAGTCATTTATGTGCCTGAAATTTGTCAAAATTGAAGCTTTTGAGTAAGCAAAACTCTGTAAAAATGGCCATTTTGGTCACTCTGAGGGGTTAAAAAGTGGTTATTCAACATGAGGCACGATCCATTTGACATTTTGAATCATTTTTGGTACAGTCCCAAAAATCCATTTTCTGATGAAAAACGATGACTCCAGACCTGTCGAACGTTCACAAAATGGTCAATATGGATGAAATTTTAACATTTAATCTTTAGACTCTAAATGACTGTTGGATGTGAATTATGACTTTTTCAACTAAAATAAGTGTGTTTAAAGTCATTTATGTGCCTGAAATTGGTCACAATTAAAGCTTTTGAATAAGCAAAAACTCTGTAAAAATGGCAATTTTGGTCACTCTGAGGGGTTAAAAAGTGGTTATTCAACATGAGGCACGATCCATTTGACATTTTGAATCATTTTTGGTACAGTCCCAAAAATCAATTTTCTGATGAAAAGCGATGACTCCGGACCTGTCGAACGTTTCTAAAATGGTCAATATGGATGAAATTTTAACATTTAATCTTTTGACTCTAAATGACTGTTGGATGTGAATTATGACTTTTTCAACTAAATCAAGTGTGTTTAAAGTCATGTATGTGCCTGAAATTGGTCAAAATTGAAGCTTTTGAGTAAGCAAAACTCTGTAAAAATGGCAATGTTGGTCACTCTGAGGGGTTAAAAAGTGGTTATTCAACACGAGGCACGATCCATTTGACATTTTGAATCATTTTTGGTACAGTCCCAAAAATCAATTTTCTGATGAAAAACGATGACTCCGGACCTGTCGAACGTTCCCAAAATGGTCAATATGGATGAAATTTTAACATTTAATCTTTTGACTCCAAATGACTGTTGGATGTGAATTATGACCTTTTCGACTAAAATAAGTGTGTTTAAAGTCATTTCTGTGCCTGAAATTGGTCAAAATTGAAGCTTTTGAGTAAGCGAAACTCTGTAAAAATGGCAATGTTGGTCACTCTGAGGGGTTAAAAAGTGGTTATTCAACATGAGGCACGATCCATTTGACATTTTGAATCATTTTTGGTACAGTCCCAAAAATCAATTTTCTGATGAAAAACGATGACTCCGGACCTGTCGAACATTCCCAAAATGGTCAATATGGATGAAATTTTAACATTTAATCTTTTGACTCCAAATGACTGTTCGATGTGAATTTTGACTTTTTCAACTAAAATAAGTGTGTTTAAAGTCATTTATGTGCCTGAAATTGTTCAAAATTAAAGCTTTTGAATAAGCAAAACTCTGTAAAAATGGCCATTTTGGTCACTCTGAGGGGTTAAAAAGTGGTTATTCAACATGAGGCGCGATCCATTTGACATTTTGAATCATTTTTGGTACAGTCCCAAAAATCCATTTTCTGATGAAAAACGATGACTCCGGACCTGTCGAACGTTCACAAAATGATCAATATGGATGAAATTTTAACATTTAATCTTTAGACTCTAATTGACTGTTGGATGTGAATTATGACTTTTTCAACTAAATCAAGTGTGTTTAAAGTCATTTATGTGCCTGAAATTGGTCAAAATTGAAGCTTTTGAGTAAGCAAAACTCTGTAAAAATGGCCATTTTGGTCACTCTGAGGGGTTAAAAAGTGGTTATTCAACATGAGGCACGATCCAATTGACATTTTGAATCATTTTTGGTACAGTCCCAAAAATCCATTTTCTGATGAAAAACGATGACTCCGGACCTGTCGAACGATTCCAAAATGGTCAATATGGATGAAATTTTAACATGTAATCTTTTGACTCTAAATGACTGTTGGATGTGAATTATGACTTTTTCAACTAAATCAAGTGTGTTTAAAGTCATTTATGTGCCTGAAATTTGCCAAAATTGAAGCTTTTGAGTAAGCAAAACTCTGTAAAAATGGCCATTTTGGTCACTCTGAGGGGTTAAAAAGTGGTTATTCAACATGAGGCACGATCCATTTGACATTTTGAATCATTTTTGGTACAGTCCCAAAAATCCATTTTCTGATGAAAAACGATGACTCCAGACCTGTCGAACGTTCACAAAATGGTCAATATGGATGAAATTTTAACATTTAATCTTTAGACTCTAAATGACTGTTGGATGTGAATTATGACTTTTTCAACTAAAATAAGTGTGTTTAAAGTCATTTATGTGCCTGAAATTGGTCACAATTAAAGCTTTTGAATAAGCAAAAACTCTGTAAAAATGGCAATTTTGGTCACTCTGAGGGGTTAAAAAGTGGTTATTCAACATGAGGCACGATCCATTTGACATTTTGAATCATTTTTGGTACAGTCCCAAAAATCCATTTTCTGATGAAAAACGATGATTCCGGACCTGTCTGACGTTTCCAAAATGGTCAATATGGATAAAATTTTAACATTTAATCTTTTGACTCTAAATGACTGTTGGATGTGAATTATGACTTTTTCAACTAAATCAAGTGTGTTTAAAGTCATTTATGTGCCTGAAATTGGTCAAAATTGAAGCTTTTGAGTAAGCAAAACTCTGTAAAAATTGCCATTTTGATTACTCTGAGGGGTTAAAAAGTGGTTATTCAACATGAGGCATGATCCAATTGACATTTTGAATCATTTTTGGTACAGTCCCAAAAATCCATTTTCTGATGAAAAACGATGACTCCGGACCTGTCGAACGTTCCCAAAATGGTCAATATGGATGAAATTTTAACATTTAATCTTTAGACTCTAAATGACTGTTGGATGTGAATTATGACTTTTTCAACTAAAATAAGTGTGTTTAAAGTCATTTATGTGCCTGAAATTGGTCAAAATTAAAGCTTTTGAATATGCAAAAACTCTGTAAAAATGGCAATTTTGGTCACTCTGAGGGGTTAAAAAGTGGTTATTCAACATGAGGCACGATCCATTTGACATTTTGAATCATTTTTGGTACAGTCCCAAAAATCCATTTTCTGATGAAAAACGATGACTCCGGACCTGTCGAACGTTTCCAAAATGGTCAATAGAGATGAAATTTTAACATGTAATCTTTTGACTCTAAATGACTGTTGGATGTGAATTATGACTTTTTCAACTAAAATAAGTGTGTTTAAAATCATTTATGCGCCTGAAATTGGTCAAAATTAAAGCTTTTGAGTAAGCAAAACTCAGTAAAAATGGCCATTTTGGTCACTCTGAGGGGTTAAAAAGTGGTTATTCAACATGAGGCACGATCCATTTGACATTTCCAATAATTTTTGGTACAGTCCCAAAAATCCATTTTCTGATGAAAAACGATGACTCCGGACCTGTCGAACGTTTCCAATATGGTCAATATGGATGAAATTTTAACATTTAATCTTTTGACTCTAAATGACTGTTGGATGTGAATTATGACTTTTTCAACTAAAATAAGTGTGTTTAAAGTCATTTATGTGCCTGAAATTGGTCAAAATTGAAGCTTTTGAGTAAGCAAAACTCTGTAAAAATTGCCATTTTGGTCACTCTGAGGGGTTAAAAAGTGGTTATTCAACATGAGGCACGATCCATTTGACATTTTGAATCATTTTTGGTACAGTCCCAAAAATCAATTTTCTGATGAAAAGCGATGACTCCGGACCTGTCGAACGTTTCCAAAATGGTCAATATGGATGAAATTTTAACATTTAATCTTTTGACTCTAAATGACTGTTGGATGTGAATTATGACTTTTTCAACTAAATCAAGTGTGTTTAAAGTCATTTATGTGCCTGAAATTGGTCAAAATTGAAGCTTTTGAGTAAGCAAAACTCTGTAAAAATGGCAATGTTGGTCACTCTGAGGGGTTAAAAAGTGGTTATTCAACATGAGGCACGATCCATTTGACATTTTGAATCATTTTTGGTACAGTCCCAAAAATCAATTTTCTGATGAAAAACGATGACTCCGGACCTGTCGAACGTTCCCAAAATGGTCAATATGGATGAAATTTTAACATTTAATCTTTTGACTCCAAATGACTGTTGGATGGGAATTACGACTTTTTCAACTAAAATAAGTGTGTTTAAAGTCATTTATGTGCCTGAAATTGGTCAAAATTGAAGCTTTTGAGTAAGCAAAACTCTGTAAAAATGGCCATTTTGGTCACTCTGAGGGGTTAAAAAGTGGTTATTCAACATGAGGCACGATCCATTTGACATTTTGAATCATTTTTGGTACAGTCCCAAAAATCCATTTTCTGATGAAAAACGATGACTCCGGACCTGTCGAACGTTCACAAAATGGTCAATATGGATGAAATTTTAACATTTAATCTTTAGACTCTAATTGACTGTTGGATGTGAATTATGACTTTTTCAACTAAGTCAAGTGTGTTTAAAGTCATTTATGTGCCTGAAATTGGTCAAAATTGAAGCTTTTGAGTAAGCAAAACTCTGTAAAAATGGCCATTTTGGTCACTCTGAGGGGTTAAAAAGTGGTTATTCAACATGAGGCACGATCCAATTGACATTTTGAATCATTTTTGGTACAGTCCCAAAAATCCATTTTCTGATGAAAAACGATGACTCCGGACCTGTCGAACGATTCCAAAATGGTCAATATGGATGAAATTTTAACATGTAATCTTTTGACTCTAAATGACTGTTGGATGTGAATTATGACTTTTTCAACTAAATCAAGTGTGTTTAAAGTCATTTATGTGCCTGAAATTTGTCAAAATTGAAGCTTTTGAGTAAGCAAAACTCTGTAAAAATGGCCATTTTGGTCACTCTGAGGGGTTAAAAAGTGGTTATTCAACATGAGGCACGATCCAATTGACATTTTGAATCATTTTTGGTACAGTCCCAAAAATCCATTTTCTGATGAAAAACGATGACTCCGGACCTGTCGAACGTTCCCAAAATGGTCAATATGGATGAAATTTTAACATTTAATCTTTTGACTCCAAATGACTGTTGGATGGGAATTATGACTTTTTCAACTAAAATAAGTGTGTTTAAAGTCATTTATGTGCCTGAAATTGGTCAAAATTGAAGCTTTTGAGTAAGCAAAACTCTGTAAAAATGGCCATTTTGGTCACTCTGAGGGGTTAAAAAGTGGTTATTCAACATGAGGCACGATCCATTTGACATTTTGAATCATTTTTGGTACAGTCCCAAAAATCCATTTTCTGATGAAAAACGATGACTCCGGACCTGTCGAACGTTCACAAAATGGTCAATATGGATGAAATTTTAACATTTAATCTTTAGACTCTAAATGACTGTTGGATGTGAATTATGACTTTTTCAACTAAAATAAGTGTGTTTAAAGTCATTTATGTGCCTGAAATTGGTCACAATTAAAGCTTTTGAATAAGCAAAAACTCTGTAAAAATGGCAATTTTGGTCACTCTGAGGGGTTAAAAAGTGGTTATTCAACATGAGGCACGATCCATTTGACATTTTGAATCATTTTTGGTACAGTCCCAAAAATCCATTTTCTGATGAAAAACGATGATTCCGGACCTGTCTGACGTTTCCAAAATGGTCAATATGGATAAAATTTTAACATTTAATCTTTTGACTGTAAATGACTGTTGGATGTGAATTATGACTTTTTCAACTAAATCAAGTGTGTTTAAAGTCATTTATGTGCCTGAAATTGGTCAAAATTGAAGCTTTTGAGTAAGCAAAACTCTGTAAAAATTGCCATTTTGGTTACTCTGAGGGGTTAAAAAGTGGTTATTCAACATGAGGCATGATCCAATTGACATTTTGAATCATTTTTGGTACAGTCCCAAAAATCAATTTTCTGATGAAAAACGATGACTCCGGACCTGTCGAACGTTCCCAAAATGGTCAATATGGATGAAATTTTAACATTTAATCTTTAGACTCTAAATGACTGTTGGATGTGAATTATGACTTTTTCAACTAAAATAAGTGTGTTTAAAATCATTTATGTGCCTGAAATTGGTCAAAATTAAAGCTTTTGAGTAAGCAAAACTCTGTAAAAATTGCCATTTTGGTCACTCTGAGGGGTTAAAAAGTGGTTATTCAACATGAGGCACGATCCATTTGACATTTTGAATCATTTTTGGTACAGTCCCAAAAATCCATTTTCTGATGAAAAACGATGACTCCGGACCTGTCGAACGTTTCCAATATGGTCAATATGGATGAAATTTTAACATTTAATCTTTTGACTCTAAATGACTGTTGGATGTGAATTATGACTTTTTCAACTAAAATAAGTGTGTTTAAAGTCATTTATGTGCCTGAAATTGGTCAAAATTGAAGCTTTTGAGTAAGCAAAACTCTGTAAAAATTGCCATTTTGGTCACTCTGAGGGGTTAAAAAGTGGTTATTCAACATGAGGCACGATCCAATTGACATTTTGAATCATTTTTGGTACAGTCCCAAAAATCCATTTTCTGATGAAAAACGATGACTCCGGACCTGTCGAACGTTCCCAAAATGGTCAATATGGATGAAATTTTAACATTTAATCTTTTGACTCCAAATGACTGTTGGATGTGAATTATGACCTTTTTGACTAAAATAAGTGTGTTTAAAGTCATTTCTGTGCCTGAAATTGGTCAAAATTGAAGCTTTTGAATAAGCAAAAACTCTGTAAAAATGGCAATTTTGGTCACTCTGAGGGGTTAAAAAGTGGTTATTCAACTTTAGGCACGATCCATTTGAAATTTTGAATCATTTTTGGTACAGTCCCAAAAATCCATTTTCTGATGAAAAACGATGACTCCGGACCTGTCGAACGTTCCCAAAATGGTCAATATGGATGAAATTTTAACATGTAATCTTTTGACTCTAAATGACTGTTGGATGTGAATTATGACTTTTTCAACTAAAATAAGTGTGTTTAAAATCATTTATGCGCCTGAAATTGGTCAAAATTTAAGCTTTTGAGTAAGCGAAACTCTGTAAAAATGGCAATGTTGGTCACTCTGAGGGGTTAAAAAGTGGTTATTCAACATGAGGCACGATCCATTTGACATTTTGAATCATTTTTGGTACAGTCCCAAAAATCCATTTTCTGATGAAAAACGATGACTCCGGACCTGTCGAACATTCCCAAAATGGTCAATATGGATGAAATTTTAACATTTAATCTTTTGACTCCAAGTGACTGTTGGATGTGAATTATGACTTTTTCAACTAAAATAAGTGTGTTTAAAGTCATTTATGTGCCTGAAATTGGTCAAAATTTAAGCTTTTGAATAAGCAAAAACTCTGTAAAAATGGCAATTTTGGTCACTCTGAGGGGTTAAAAAGTGGTTATTCAACTTTAGGCACGATCCATTTGAAATTTTGAATCATTTTTGGTACAGTCCCAAAAATCCATTTTCTGATGAAAAACGATGACTCCGGACCTGTCGAACGTTCCCAAAATGGTCAATATGGATGAAATTTTAACATTTAATCTTTTGACTCCAAATGACTGTTGGATGGGAATTATGACTTTTTCAACTAAAATAAGTGTGTTTAAAGTCATTTATGTGCCTGAAATTGGTCAAAATTGAAGCTTTTGAGTAAGCAAAACTCTGTAAAAATGGCCATTTTGGTCACTCTGAGGGGTTAAAAAGTGGTTATTCAACATGAGGCACGATCCATTTGACATTTTGAATCATTTTTGGTACAGTCCCAAAAATCAATTTTCTGATGAAAAACGATGACTCCGGACCTGTCGAACGTTCCCAAAATGGTCAATATGGATGAAATTTTAACATTTAATCTTTTGACTCCAAATGACTGTTGGATGGGAATTATGACTTTTTCAACTAAAATAAGTGTGTTTAAAGTCATTTATGTGCCTGAAATTGGTCACAATTAAAGCTTTTGAATAAGCAAAAACTCTGTAAAAATGGCAATTTTGGTCACTCTGAGGGGTTAAAAAGTGGTTATTCAACATGAGGCACGATCCATTTGACATTTTGAATCATTTTTGGTACAGTCCCAAAAATCCATTTTCTGATGAAAAACGATGATTCCGGACCTGTCTGACGTTTCCAAAATGGTCAATATGGATAAAATTTTAACATTTAATCTTTTGACTGTAAATGACTGTTGGATGTGAATTATGACTTTTTCAACTAAATCAAGTGTGTTTAAAGTCATTTATGTGCCTGAAATTGGTCAAAATTGAAGCTTTTGAGTAAGCAAAACTCTGTAAAAATTGCCATTTTGGTTACTCTGAGGGGTTAAAAAGTGGTTATTCAACATGAGGCATGATCCAATTGACATTTTGAATCATTTTTGGTACAGTCCCAAAAATCAATTTTCTGATGAAAAACGATGACTCCGGACCTGTCGAACGTTCCCAAAATGGTCAATATGGATGAAATTTTAACATTTAATCTTTAGACTCTAAATGACTGTTGGATGTGAATTATGACTTTTTCAACTAAAATAAGTGTGTTTAAAATCATTTATGTGCCTGAAATTGGTCAAAATTAAAGCTTTTGAGTAAGCAAAACTCTGTAAAAATTGCCATTTTGGTCACTCTGAGGGGTTAAAAAGTGGTTATTCAACATGAGGCACGATCCATTTGACATTTTGAATCATTTTTGGTACAGTCCCAAAAATCCATTTTCTGATGAAAAACGATGACTCCGGACCTGTCGAACGTTTCCAATATGGTCAATATGGATGAAATTTTAACATTTAATCTTTTGACTCTAAATGACTGTTGGATGTGAATTATGACTTTTTCAACTAAAATAAGTGTGTTTAAAGTCATTTATGTGCCTGAAATTGGTCAAAATTGAAGCTTTTGAGTAAGCAAAACTCTGTAAAAATTGCCATTTTGGTCACTCTGAGGGGTTAAAAAGTGGTTATTCAACATGAGGCACGATCCAATTGACATTTTGAATCATTTTTGGTACAGTCCCAAAAATCCATTTTCTGATGAAAAACGATGACTCCGGACCTGTCGAACGTTCCCAAAATGGTCAATATGGATGAAATTTTAACATTTAATCTTTTGACTCCAAATGACTGTTGGATGTGAATTATGACCTTTTTGACTAAAATAAGTGTGTTTAAAGTCATTTCTGTGCCTGAAATTGGTCAAAATTGAAGCTTTTGAATAAGCAAAAACTCTGTAAAAATGGCAATTTTGGTCACTCTGAGGGGTTAAAAAGTGGTTATTCAACTTTAGGCACGATCCATTTGAAATTTTGAATCATTTTTGGTACAGTCCCAAAAATCCATTTTCTGATGAAAAACGATGACTCCGGACCTGTCGAACGTTCCCAAAATGGTCAATATGGATGAAATTTTAACATGTAATCTTTTGACTCTAAATGACTGTTGGATGTGAATTATGACTTTTTCAACTAAAATAAGTGTGTTTAAAATCATTTATGCGCCTGAAATTGGTCAAAATTTAAGCTTTTGAGTAAGCGAAACTCTGTAAAAATGGCAATATTGGTCACTCTGAGGGGTTAAAAAGTGGTTATTCAACATGAGGCACGATCCATTTGACATTTTGAATCATTTTTGGTACAGTCCCAAAAATCCATTTTCTGATGAAAAACGATGACTCCGGACCTGTCGAACATTCCCAAAATGGTCAATATGGATGAAATTTTAACATTTAATCTTTTGACTCCAAGTGACTGTTGGATGTGAATTATGACTTTTTCAACTAAAATAAGTGTGTTTAAAGTCATTTATGTGCCTGAAATTGGTCAAAATTTAAGCTTTTGAATAAGCAAAAACTCTGTAAAAATGGCAATTTTGGTCACTCTGAGGGGTTAAAAAGTGGTTATTCAACTTTAGGCACGATCCATTTGAAATTTTGAATCATTTTTGGTACAGTCCCAAAAATCCATTTTCTGATGAAAAACGATGACTCCGGACCTGTCGAACGTTCCCAAAATGGTCAATATGGATGAAATTTTAACATTTAATCTTTTGACTCCAAATGACTGTTGGATGGGAATTATGACTTTTTCAACTAAAATAAGTGTGTTTAAAGTCATTTATGTGCCTGAAATTGGTCAAAATTGAAGCTTTTGAGTAAGCAAAACTCTGTAAAAATGGCCATTTTGGTCACTCTGAGGGGTTAAAAAGTGGTTATTCAACATGAGGCACGATCCATTTGACATTTTGAATCATTTTTGGTACAGTCCCAAAAATCAATTTTCTGATGAAAAACGATGACTCCGGACCTGTCGAACGTTTCCAAAATGGTCAATATGGATAAAATTTTAACATTTAATCTTTTGACTCTAAATGACTGTTGGATGTGAATTATGACTTTTTCAACTAAATCAAGTGTGTTTAAAGTCATTTATGTGCCTGAAATTGGTCAAAATTGAAGCTTTTGAGTAAGCAAAACTCTGTAAAAAATGGCCATTTTGGTCACTCTGAGGGGTTAAAAAGTGGTTATTCAACATGAGGCACGATCCAATTGACATTTTGAATCATTTTTGGTACAGTCCCAAAAATCCATTTTCTGATGAAAAACGATGACTCCGGACCTGTCGAACGTTCCCAAAATGGTCAATATGGATGAAATTTTAACATTTAATCTTTTGACTCCAAATGACTGTTGGATGGGAATTATGACTTTTTCAACTAAAATAAGTGTGTTTAAAGTCATTTATGTGCCTGAAATTGGTCAAAATTGAAGCTTTTGAGTAAGCAAAACTCTGTAAAAATGGCCATTTTGGTCACTCTGAGGGGTTAAAAAGTGGTTATTCAACATGAGGCACGATCCATTTGACATTTTGAATCATTTTTGGTACAGTCCCAAAAATCCATTTTCTGATGAAAAACGATGACTCCGGACCTGTCGAACGTTCACAAAATGGTCAATATGGATGAAATTTTAACATTTAATCTTTAGACTCTAAATGACTGTTGGATGTGAATTATGACTTTTTCAACTAAAATAAGTGTGTTTAAAGTCATTTATGTGCCTGAAATTGGTCACAATTAAAGCTTTTGAATAAGCAAAAACTCTGTAAAAATGGCAATTTTGGTCACTCTGAGGGGTTAAAAAGTGGTTATTCAACATGAGGCACGATCCAATTGACATTTTGAATCATTTTTGGTACAGTCCCAAAAATCCATTTTCTGATGAAAAATGATGACTCCGGACCTGTCGAACGATTCCAAAATGGTCAATATGGATGAAATTTTAACATGTAATCTTTTGACTCTAAATAACTGTTGGATGTGAATTATGACTTTTTCAACTAAAATAAGTGTGTTTAAAATCATTTATGCGCCTGAAATTGGTCAAAATTAAAGCTTTTGAGTAAGCAAAACTCTGTAAAAATGGCCATTTTGGTCACTCTGAGGGGTTAAAAAGTGGTTATTCAACATGAGGCACGATCCAATTGACATTTTGAATCATTTTTGGTACAGTCCCAAAAATCCATTTTCTGATGAAAAACGATGACTCCGGACCTGTCGAACGATTCCAAAATGGTCAATATGGATGAAATTTTAACATTTAATCTTTTGACTCTAAATGACTGTTGGATGTGAATTATGACTTTTTCAACTAAAATAAGTGTGTTTAAAGTCATTTATGTGCCTGAAATTGGTCAAAATTAAAGCTTTTGAATAAGCAAAAACTCTGTAAAAATGGCAATTTTGGTCACTCTGAGGGGTTAAAAAGTGGTTATTCAACATGAGGCACGATCCATTTGACATTTTGAATCATTTTTGGTACAGTCCCAAAAATCCATTTTCTGATGAAAAACGATGACTCCGGACCTGTCGAACGTTCCCAAAATGGTCAATATGGATGAAATGTTAACATTTAATCTTTTGACTCCAAATGACTGTTGGATGGGAATTATGACTTTTTCAACTAAAATAAGTGTGTTTAAAGTCATTTATGTGCCTGAAATTGGTCAAAATTGAAGCTTTTGAGTAAGCAAAACTCTGTAAAAATGGCAATGTTGGTCACTCTCAGGGGTTAAAAAGTGGTTATTCAACATGAGGCACGATCCATTTGACATTTTGAATCATTTTTGGTACAGTCCCAAAAATCAATTTTCTGATGAAAAACGATGACTCCGGTTGTCGAACGTTTCCAAAATGGTCAATATGGATGAAATTTTAACATTTAATCTTTTGACTCTAAATGACTGTTGGATGTGAATTATGACTTTTTCAACTAAAATAAGTGTGTTTAAAGTCATTTATGTGCCTGAAATTGGTAAAAAATGAAGCTTTTGAGTAAGCAAAACTCTGTAAAAATGGCCATTTTGGTCACTCTGAGGGGTTAAAAAGTGGTTATTCAACATGTGGCACGATCCAATTGACATTTTGAATCATTTTTGGTACAGTCGCAAAAATCCATTTTCTGATGAAAAACGATGACTCCGGACCTGTCGAACGTTCCCAAAATGGTCAATATGGATGAAATTTTGACATTTAATCTTTTGACTCCAAATGACTGTTGGATGTGAATTATGACCTTTTTGACTAAAATAAGTGTGTTTAAAGTCATTTCTGTGCCTGAAATTGGTCAAAATTGAAGCTTTTGAGTAAGCGAAACTCTGTAAAAATGGCAATGTTGGTCACTCTGAGGGGTTAAAAAGTGGTTATTCAACATGAGGCACGATCCATTTGACATTTTGAATCATTTTTGGTACAGTCCCAAAAATCCATTTTCTGATGAAAAACGATGACTCCGGACCTGTCGAACGTTCACAAAATGGTCAATATGGATGAAATTTTAATATTTAATCTTTAGACTCTAAATGACTGTTGGATGTGAATTATGACTTTTTCAACTAAAATAAGTGTGTTTAAAGTCATTTCTGTGCCTGAAATTGGTCAAAATTGAAGCTTTTGAGTAAGCGAAACTCTGTAAAAATGGCAATGTTGGTCACTCTGAGGGGTTAAAAAGTGGTTATTCAACATGAGGCACGATCCATTTGACATTTTGAATCATTTTTGGTACAGTCCCAAAAATCCATTTTCTGATGAAAAACGATGACTCCGGACCTGTCGAACATTCCCAAAATGGTCAATATGGATGAAATTTTAACATTTAATCTTTTGACTCCAAGTGACTGTTGGATGTGAATTATGACTTTTTCAACTAAAAAAAGTGTGTTTAAAGTCATTTATGTGCCTGAAATTGGTCAAAATTGAAGCTTTTGAGTAAGCAAAACTCTGTAAAAATGGCAATTTTGGTCACTCTGAGGGGTTAAAAAGTGGTTATTCAACATGAGGCACGATCCATTTGACATTTTAATCATTTTTGGTACAGTCCCAAAAATCCATTTTCTGATGAAAAACGATGACTCCGGACCTGTCGAACGTTCCCAAAATATCAATATGGATGAAATTTTAACATTTAATCTTTTGACTCCAAATGACTGTTGGATGGGAATTACGACTTTTTCAACTAAAATAAGTGTGTTTAAAGTCATTTATGTGCCTGAAATTGGTCAAAATTGAAGCTTTTGAGTAAGCAAAACTCTGTAAAAATGGCCATTTTGGTCACTCTGAGGGGTTAAAAAGTGGTTATTCAACATGAGGCACGATCCAATTGACATTTTGAATCATTTTTGGTACAGTCCCAAAAATCCATTTTCTGATGAAAAACGATGACTCCGGACCGGTCGAACGATTCCAAAATGGTCAATATGGATGAAATTTTAACATGTAATCTTTTGACTCTAAATGACTGTTGGATGTGAATTATGACTTTTTCAACTAAATCAAGTGTGTTTAAAGTCATTTATGTGCCTGAAATTTGTCAAAATTGAAGCTTTTGAGTAAGCAAAACTCTGTAAAAATGGCCATTTTGGTCACTCTGAGGGGTTAAAAAGTGGTTATTCAACATGAGGCACGATCCATTTGACATTTTGAATCATTTTTGGTACAGTCCCAAAAATCCATTTTCTGATGAAAAACGATGACTCCAGACCTGTCGAACGTTCACAAAATGGTCAATATGGATGAAATTTTAACATTTAATCTTTAGACTCTAAATGACTGTTGGATGTGAATTATGACTTTTTCAACTAAAATAAGTGTGTTTAAAGTCATTTATGTGCCTGAAATTGGTCACAATTAAAGCTTTTGAATAAGCAAAAACTCTGTAAAAATGGCAATTTTGGTCACTCTGAGGGGTTAAAAAGTGGTTATTCAACATGAGGCACGATCCATTTGACATTTTGAATCATTTTTGGTACAGTCCCAAAAATCCATTTTCTGATGAAAAACGATGATTCCGGACCTGTCTGACGTTTCCAAAATGGTCAATATGGATAAAATTTTAACATTTAATCTTTTGACTCTAAATGACTGTTGGATGTGAATTATGACTTTTTCAACTAAATCAAGTGTGTTTAAAGTCATTTATGTGCCTGAAATTGGTCAAAATTGAAGCTTTTGAGTAAGCAAAACTCTGTAAAAATTGCCATTTTGATTACTCTGAGGGGTTAAAAAGTGGTTATTCAACATGAGGCATGATCCAATTGACATTTTGAATCATTTTTGGTACAGTCCCAAAAATCCATTTTCTGATGAAAAACGATGACTCCGGACCTGTCGAACGTTCCCAAAATGGTCAATATGGATGAAATTTTAACATTTAATCTTTAGACTCTAAATGACTGTTGGATGTGAATTATGACTTTTTCAACTAAAATAAGTGTGTTTAAAGTCATTTATGTGCCTGAAATTGGTCAAAATTAAAGCTTTTGAATATGCAAAAACTCTGTAAAAATGGCAATTTTGGTCACTCTGAGGGGTTAAAAAGTGGTTATTCAACATGAGGCACGATCCATTTGACATTTTGAATCATTTTTGGTACAGTCCCAAAAATCCATTTTCTGATGAAAAACGATGACTCCGGACCTGTCGAACGTTTCCAATATGGTCAATATGGATGAAATTTTAACATTTAATCTTTTGACTCTAAATGACTGTTGGATGTGAATTATGACTTTTTCAACTAAAATAAGTGTGTTTAAAGTCATTTATGTGCCTGAAATTGGTCAAAATTGAAGCTTTTGAGTAAGCAAAACTCTGTAAAAATTGCCATTTTGGTCACTCTGAGGGGTTAAAAAGTGGTTATTCAACATGAGGCACGATCCAATTGACATTTTGAATCATTTTTGGTACAGTCCCAAAAATCCATTTTCTGATGAAAAACGATGACTCCGGACCTGTCGAACGTTCCCAAAATGGTCAATATGGATGAAATTTTAACATTTAATCTTTTGACTCCAAGTGACTGTTGGATGTGAATTATGACTTTTTCAACTAAAAAAAGTGTGTTTAAAGTCATTTATGTGCCTGAAATTGGTCAAAATTGAAGCTTTTGAGTAAGCAAAACTCTGTAAAAATGGCAATTTTGGTCACTCTGAGGGGTTAAAAAGTGGTTATTCAACATGAGGCACGATCCATTTGACATTTTGAATCATTTTTGGTACAGTCCCAAAAATCAATTTTCTGATGAAAAGCGATGACTCCGGACCTGTCGAACGTTTCCAAAATGGTCAATATGGATGAAATTTTAACATTTAATCTTTTGACTCTAAATGACTGTTGGATGTGAATTATGACTTTTTCAACTAAATCAAGTGTGTTTAAAGTCATTTATGTGCCTGAAATTGGTCAAAATTGAATCTTTTGAGTAAGCAAAACTCTGTAAAAATGGCAATGTTGGTCACTCTGAGGGGTTAAAAAGTGGTTATTCAACATGAGGCACGATCCAATTGACATTTTGAATCATTTTTGGTACAGTCCCAAAAATCCATTTTCTGATGAAAAACGATGACTCCGGACCTGTCGAACGTTCCCAAAATGGTCAATATGGATGAAATTTTGACATTTAATCTTTTGACTCCAAATGACTGTTGGATGTGAATTATGACCTTTTTGACTAAAATAAGTGTGTTTAAAGTCATTTCTGTGCCTGAAATTGGTCAAAATTGAAGCTTTTGAGTAAGCGAAACTCTGTAAAAATGGCAATGTTGGTCACTCTGAGGGGTTAAAAAGTGGTTATTCAACATGAGGCACGATCCATTTGACATTTTGAATCATTTTTGGTACAGTCCCAAAAATCCATTTTCTGATGAAAAACGATGACTCCGGACCTGTCGAACGTTCACAAAATGGTCAATATGGATGAAATTTTAATATTTAATCTTTAGACTCTAAATGACTGTTGGATGTGAATTATGACTTTTTCAACTAAAATAAGTGTGTTTAAAGTCATTTCTGTGCCTGAAATTGGTCAAAATTGAAGCTTTTGAGTAAGCGAAACTCTGTAAAAATGGCAATGTTGGTCACTCTGAGGGGTTAAAAAGTGGTTATTCAACATGAGGCACGATCCATTTGACATTTTGAATCATTTTTGGTACAGTCCCAAAAATCTATTTTCTGATGAAAAACGATGACTCCGGACCTGTCGAACGTTCCCAAAATGGTCAATATGGATGAAATTTTAACATTTAATCTTTTGACTCCAAATGACTGTTGGATGTGAATTATGACTTTTTCAACTAAAAAAAGTGTGTTTAAAGTCATTTATGTGCCTGAAATTGGTCAAAATTGAAGCTTTTGAGTAAGCAAAACTCTGTAAAAATGGCAATTTTGGTCACTCTGAGGGGTTAAAAAGTGGTTATTCAACATGAGGCACGATCCATTTGACATTTTGAATCATTTTTGGTACAGTCCCAAAAATCAATTTTCTGATGAAAAGCGATGACTCCGGACCTGTCGAATGTTTCTAAAATGGTCAATATGGATGAAATTTTAACATTTAATCTTTTGACTCTAAATGACTGTTGGATGTGAATTATGACTTTTTCAACTAAATCAAGTGTGTTTAAAGTCATTTATGTGCCTGAAATTGGTCAAAATTGAAGCTTTTGAGTAAGCAAAACTCTGTAAAAATGGCAATGTTGGTCACTCTGAGGGGTTAAAAAGTGGTTATTCAACACGAGGCACGATCCATTTGACATTTTGAATCATTTTTGGTACAGTCCCAAAAATCAATTTTCTGATGAAAAACGATGACTCCGGACCTGTCGAACGTTCCCAAAATGGTCAATATGGATGAAATTTTAACATTTAATCTTTTGACTCCAAATGACTGTTGGATGTGAATTATGACCTTTTCGACTAAAATAAGTGTGTTTAAAGTCATTTCTGTGCCTGAAATTGGTCAAAATTGAAGCTTTTGAGTAAGCGAAACTCTGTAAAAATGGCAATGTTGGTCACTCTGAGGGGTTAAAAAGTGGTTATTCAACATGAGGCACGATCCATTTGACATTTTGAATCATTTTTGGTACAGTCCCAAAAATCAATTTTCTGATGAAAAACGATGACTCCGGACCTGTCGAACATTCCCAAAATGGTCAATATGGATGAAATTTTAACATTTAATCTTTTGACTCCAAATGACTGTTCGATGTGAATTTTGACTTTTTCAACTAAAATAAGTGTGTTTAAAGTCATTTATGTGCCTGAAATTGTTCAAAATTAAAGCTTTTGAATAAGCAAAACTCTGTAAAAATGGCCATTTTGGTCACTCTGAGGGGTTAAAAAGTGGTTATTCAACATGAGGCGCGATCCATTTGACATTTTGAATCATTTTTGGTACAGTCCCAAAAATCCATTTTCTGATGAAAAACGATGACTCCGGACCTGTCGAACGTTCACAAAATGATCAATATGGATGAAATTTTAACATTTAATCTTTAGACTCTAATTGACTGTTGGATGTGAATTATGACTTTTTCAACTAAATCAAGTGTGTTTAAAGTCATTTATGTGCCTGAAATTGGTCAAAATTGAAGCTTTTGAGTAAGCAAAACTCTGTAAAAATGGCCATTTTGGTCACTCTGAGGGGTTAAAAAGTGGTTATTCAACATGAGGCACGATCCAATTGACATTTTGAATCATTTTTGGTACAGTCCCAAAAATCCATTTTCTGATGAAAAACGATGACTCCGGACCTGTCGAACGATTCCAAAATGGTCAATATGGATGAAATTTTAACATGTAATCTTTTGACTCTAAATGACTGTTGGATGTGAATTATGACTTTTTCAACTAAATCAAGTGTGTTTAAAGTCATTTATGTGCCTGAAATTTGTCAAAATTGAAGCTTTTGAGTAAGCAAAACTCTGTAAAAATGGCCATTTTGGTCACTCTGAGGGGTTAAAAAGTGGTTATTCAACATGAGGCACGATCCATTTGACATTTTGAATCATTTTTGGTACAGTCCCAAAAATCCATTTTCTGGTGAAAAACGATGACTCCAGACCTGTCGAACGTTCACAAAATGGTCAATATGGATGAAATTTTAACATTTAATCTTTAGACTCTAAATGACTGTTGGATGTGAATTATGACTTTTTCAACTAAAATAAGTGTGTTTAAAGTCATTTATGTGCCTGAAATTGGTCACAATTAAAGCTTTTGAATAAGCAAAAACTCTGTAAAAATGGCAATTTTGGTCACTCTGAGGGGTTAAAAAGTGGTTATTCAACATGAGGCACGATCCATTTGACATTTTGAATCATTTTTGGTACAGTCCCAAAAATCCATTTTCTGATGAAAAACGATGATTCCGGACCTGTCTGACGTTTCCAAAATGGTCAATATGGATAAAATTTTAACATTTAATCTTTTGACTCTAAATGACTGTTGGATGTGAATTATGACTTTTTCAACTAAATCAAGTGTGTTTAAAGTCATTTATGTGCCTGAAATTGGTCAAAATTGAAGCTTTTGAGTAAGCAAAACTCTGTAAAAATTGCCATTTTGATTACTCTGAGGGGTTAAAAAGTGGTTATTCAACATGAGGCATGATCCAATTGACATTTTGAATCATTTTTGGTACAGTCCCAAAAATCCATTTTCTGATGAAAAACGATGACTCCGGACCTGTCGAACGTTCCCAAAATGGTCAATATGGATGAAATTTTAACATTTAATCTTTAGACTCTAAATGACTGTTGGATGTGAATTATGACTTTTTCAACTAAAATAAGTGTGTTTAAAGTCATTGATGTGCCTGAAATTGGTCAAAATTAAAGCTTTTGAATATGCAAAAACTCTGTAAAAATGGCAATTTTGGTCACTCTGAGGGGTTAAAAAGTGGTTATTCAACATGAGGCACGATCCATTTGACATTTTGAATCATTTTTGGTACAGTCCCAAAAATCCATTTTCTGATGAAAAACGATGACTCCGGACCTGTCGAACGTTTCCAAAATGGTCAATAGAGATGAAATTTTAACATGTAATCTTTTGACTCTAAATGACTGTTGGATGTGAATTATGACTTTTTCAACTAAAATAAGTGTGTTTAAAATCATTTATGCGCCTGAAATTGGTCAAAATTAAAGCTTTTGAGTAAGCAAAACTCAGTAAAAATGGCCATTTTGGTCACTCTGAGGGGTTAAAAAGTGGTTATTCAACATGAGGCACGATCCATTTGACATTTCCAATAATTTTTGGTACAGTCCCAAAAATCCATTTTCTGATGAAAAACGATGACTCCGGACCTGTCGAACGTTTCCAATATGGTCAATATGGATGAAATTTTAACATTTAATCTTTTGACTCTAAATGACTGTTGGATGTGAATTATGACTTTTTCAACTAAAATAAGTGTGTTTAAAGTCATTTATGTGCCTGAAATTGGTCAAAATTGAAGCTTTTGAGTAAGCAAAACTCTGTAAAAATTGCCATTTTGGTCACTCTGAGGGGTTAAAAAGTGGTTATTCAACATGAGGCACGATCCAATTGACATTTTGAATCATTTTTGGTACAGTCCCAAAAATCCATTTTCTGATGAAAAACGATGACTCCGGACCTGTCGAACGTTCCCAAAATGGTCAATATGGATGAAATTTTAACATTTAATCTTTTGACTCCAAGTGACTGTTGGATGTGATTTATGACTTTTTCAACTAAAAAAAGTGTGTTTAAAGTCATTTATGTGCCTGAAATTGGTCAAAATTGAAGCTTTTGAGTAAGCAAAACTCTGTAAAAATGGCAATTTTGGTCACTCTGAGGGGTTAAAAAGTGGTTATTCAACATGAGGCACGATCCATTTGACATTTTGAATCATTTTTGGTACAGTCCCAAAAATCAATTTTCTGATGAAAAGCGATGACTCCGGACCTGTCGAACGTTTCCAAAATGGTCAATATGGATGAAATTTTAACATTTAATCTTTTGACTCTAAATGACTGTTGGATGTGAATTATGACTTTTTCAACTAAATCAAGTGTGTTTAAAGTCATTTATGTGCCTGAAATTGGTCAAAATTGAAGCTTTTGAGTAAGCAAAACTCTGTAAAAATGGCAATGTTGGTCACTCTGAGGGGTTAAAAAGTGGTTATTCAACATGAGGCACGATCCATTTGACATTTTGAATCATTTTTGGTACAGTCCCAAAAATCAATTTTCTGATGAAAAACGATGACTCCGGACCTGTCGAACGTTCCCAAAATGGTCAATATGGATGAAATTTTAACATTTAATCTTTTGACTCCAAATGACTGTTGGATGGGAATTACGACTTTTTCAACTAAAATAAGTGTGTTTAAAGTCATTTATGTGCCTGAAATTGGTCAAAATTGAAGCTTTTGAGTAAGCAAAACTCTGTAAAAATGGCCATTTTGGTCACTCTGAGGGGTTAAAAAGTGGTTATTCAACATGAGGCACGATCCATTTGACATTTTGAATCATTTTTGGTACAGTCCCAAAAATCCATTTTCTGATGAAAAACGATGACTCCGGACCTGTCGAACGTTCACAAAATGGTCAATATGGATGAAATTTTAACATTTAATCTTTAGACTCTAATTGACTGTTGGATGTGAATTATGACTTTTTCAACTAAGTCAAGTGTGTTTAAAGTCATTTATGTGCCTGAAATTGGTCAAAATTGAAGCTTTTGAGTAAGCAAAACTCTGTAAAAATGGCCATTTTGGTCACTCTGAGGGGTTAAAAAGTGGTTATTCAACATGAGGCACGATCCAATTGACATTTTGAATCATTTTTGGTACAGTCCCAAAAATCCATTTTCTGATGAAAAACGATGACTCCGGACCTGTCGAACGATTCCAAAATGGTCAATATGGATGAAATTTTAACATGTAATCTTTTGACTCTAAATGACTGTTGGATGTGAATTATGACTTTTTCAACTAAATCAAGTGTGTTTAAAGTCATTTATGTGCCTGAAATTTGTCAAAATTGAAGCTTTTGAGTAAGCAAAACTCTGTAAAAATGGCCATTTTGGTCACTCTGAGGGGTTAAAAAGTGGTTATTCAACATGAGGCACGATCCAATTGACATTTTGAATCATTTTTGGTACAGTCCCAAAAATCCATTTTCTGATGAAAAACGATGACTCCGGACCTGTCGAACGTTCCCAAAATGGTCAATATGGATGAAATTTTAACATTTAATCTTTTGACTCCAAATGACTGTTGGATGGGAATTATGACTTTTTCAACTAAAATAAGTGTGTTTAAAGTCATTTATGTGCCTGAAATTGGTCAAAATTGAAGCTTTTGAGTAAGCAAAACTCTGTAAAAATGGCCATTTTGGTCACTCTGAGGGGTTAAAAAGTGGTTATTCAACATGAGGCACGATCCATTTGACATTTTGAATCATTTTTGGTACAGTCCCAAAAATCCATTTTCTGATGAAAAACGATGACTCCGGACCTGTCGAACGTTCACAAAATGGTCAATATGGATGAAATTTTAACATTTAATCTTTAGACTCTAAATGACTGTTGGATGTGAATTATGACTTTTTCAACTAAAATAAGTGTGTTTAAAGTCATTTATGTGCCTGAAATTGGTCACAATTAAAGCTTTTGAATAAGCAAAAACTCTGTAAAAATGGCAATTTTGGTCACTCTGAGGGGTTAAAAAGTGGTTATTCAACATGAGGCACGATCCATTTGACATTTTGAATCATTTTTGGTACAGTCCCAAAAATCCATTTTCTGATGAAAAACGATGATTCCGGACCTGTCTGACGTTTCCAAAATGGTCAATATGGATAAAATTTTAACATTTAATCTTTTGACTCTAAATGACTGTTGGATGTGAATTATGACTTTTTCAACTAAATCAAGTGTGTTTAAAGTCATTTATGTGCCTGAAATTGGTCAAAATTGAAGCTTTTGAGTAAGCAAAACTCTGTAAAAATTGCCATTTTGGTTACTCTGAGGGGTTAAAAAGTGGTTATTCAACATGAGGCATGATCCAATTGACATTTTGAATCATTTTTGGTACAGTCCCAAAAATCAATTTTCTGATGAAAAACGATGACTCCGGACCTGTCGAACGTTCCCAAAATGGTCAATATGGATGAAATTTTAACATTTAATCTTTAGACTCTAAATGACTGTTGGATGTGAATTATGACTTTTTCAACTAAAATAAGTGTGTTTAAAATCATTTATGTGCCTGAAATTGGTCAAAATTAAAGCTTTTGAGTAAGCACAACTCTGTAAAAATTGCCATTTTGGTCACTCTGAGGGGTTAAAAAGTGGTTATTCAACATGAGGCACGATCCATTTGACATTTTGAATCATTTTTGGTACAGTCCCAAAAATCCATTTTCTGATGAAAAACGATGACTCCGGACCTGTCGAACGTTTCCAATATGGTCAATATGGATGAAATTTTAACATTTAATCTTTTGACTCTAAATGACTGTTGGATGTGAATTATGACTTTTTCAACTAAAATAAGTGTGTTTAAAGTCATTTATGTGCCTGAAATTGGTCAAAATTGAAGCTTTTGAGTAAGCAAAACTCTGTAAAAATTGCCATTTTGGTCACTCTGAGGGGTTAAAAAGTGGTTATTCAACATGAGGCACGATCCAATTGACATTTTGAATCATTTTTGGTACAGTCCCAAAAATCCATTTTCTGATGAAAAACGATGACTCCGGACCTGTCGAACGTTCCCAAAATGGTCAATATGGATGAAATTTTAACATTTAATCTTTTGACTCCAAATGACTGTTGGATGTGAATTATGACCTTTTTGACTAAAATAAGTGTGTTTAAAGTCATTTCTGTGCCTGAAATTGGTCAAAATTGAAGCTTTTGAATAAGCAAAAACTCTGTAAAAATGGCAATTTTGGTCACTCTGAGGGGTTAAAAAGTGGTTATTCAACTTTAGGCACGATCCATTTGAAATTTTGAATCATTTTTGGTACAGTCCCAAAAATCCATTTTCTGATGAAAAACGATGACTCCGGACCTGTCGAACGTTCCCAAAATGGTCAATATGGATGAAATTTTAACATGTAATCTTTTGACTCTAAATGACTGTTGGATGTGAATTATGACTTTTTCAACTAAAATAAGTGTGTTTAAAATCATTTATGCGCCTGAAATTGGTCAAAATTTAAGCTTTTGAGTAAGCGAAACTCTGTAAAAATGGCAATGTTGGTCACTCTGAGGGGTTAAAAAGTGGTTATTCAACATGAGGCACGATCCATTTGACATTTTGAATCATTTTTGGTACAGTCCCAAAAATCCATTTTCTGATGAAAAACGATGACTCCGGACCTGTCGAACATTCCCAAAATGGTCAATATGGATGAAATTTTAACATTTAATCTTTTGACTCCAAGTGACTGTTGGATGTGAATTATGACTTTTTCAACTAAAATAAGTGTGTTTAAAGTCATTTATGTGCCTGAAATTGGTCAAAATTTAAGCTTTTGAATAAGCAAAAACTCTGTAAAAATGGCAATTTTGGTCACTCTGAGGGGTTAAAAAGTGGTTATTCAACTTTAGGCACGATCCATTTGAAATTTTGAATCATTTTTGGTACAGTCCCAAAAATCCATTTTCTGATGAAAAACGATGACTCCGGACCTGTCGAACGTTCCCAAAATGGTCAATATGGATGAAATTTTAACATTTAATCTTTTGACTCCAAATGACTGTTGGATGGGAATTATGACTTTTTCAACTAAAATAAGTGTGTTTAAAGTCATTTATGTGCCTGAAATTGGTCAAAATTGAAGCTTTTGAGTAAGCAAAACTCTGTAAAAATGGCCATTTTGGTCACTCTGAGGGGTTAAAAAGTGGTTATTCAACATGAGGCACGATCCATTTGACATTTTGAATAATTTTTGGTACAGTCCCAAAAATCAATTTTCTGATGAAAAACGATGACTCCGGACCTGTCGAACGTTTCCAAAATGGTCAATATGGATAAAATTTTAACATTTAATCTTTTGACTCTAAATGACTGTTGGATGTGAATTATGACTTTTTCAACTAAATCAAGTGTGTTTAAAGTCATTTATGTGCCTGAAATTGGTCAAAATTGAAGCTTTTGAGTAAGCAAAACTCTGTAAAAATGGCCATTTTGGTCACTCTGAGGGGTTAAAAAGTGGTTATTCAACATGAGGCACGATCCAATTGACATTTTGAATCATTTTTGGTACAGTCCCAAAAATCCATTTTCTGATGAAAAACGATGACTCCGGACCTGTCGAACGTTCCCAAAATGGTCAATATGGATGAAATTTTAACATTTAATCTTTTGACTCCAAATGACTGTTGGATGGGAATTATGACTTTTTCAACTAAAATAAGTGTGTTTAAAGTCATTTATGTGCCTGAAATTGGTCAAAATTGAAGCTTTTGAGTAAGCAAAACTCTGTAAAAATGGCCATTTTGGTCACTCTGAGGGGTTAAAAAGTGGTTATTCAACATGAGGCACGATCCATTTGACATTTTGAATCATTTTTGGTACAGTCCCAAAAATCCATTTTCTGATGAAAAACGATGACTCCGGACCTGTCGAACGTTCACAAAATGGTCAATATGGATGAAATTTTAACATTTAATCTTTAGACTCTAAATGACTGTTGGATGTGAATTATGACTTTTTCAACTAAAATAAGTGTGTTTAAAGTCATTTATGTGCCTGAAATTGGTCACAATTAAAGCTTTTGAATAAGCAAAAACTCTGTAAAAATGGCAATTTTGGTCACTCTGAGGGGTTAAAAAGTGGTTATTCAACATGAGGCACGATCCATTTGACATTTTGAATCATTTTTGGTACAGTCCCAAAAATCCATTTTCTGATGAAAAACGATGATTCCGGACCTGTCGAACGTTTCCAAAATGGTCAATATGGATACAATTTTAACATTTAATCTTTTGACTCTAAATGACTGTTGGATGTGAATTATGACTTTTTCAACTAAATCAAGTGTGTTTAAAGTCATTTATGTGCCTGAAATTGGTCAAAATTGAAGCTTTTGAGTAAGCAAAACTCTGTAAAAATGGCCATTTTGGTCACTCTGAGGGGTTAAAAAGTGGTTATTCAACATGAGGCATGATCCAATTGACATTTTGAATCATTTTTGGTACAGTCCCAAAAATCCATTTTCTGATGAAAAACGATGACTCCGGACCTGTCGAACGATTCCAAAATGGTCAATATGGATGAAATTTTAACATGTAATCTTTTGACTCTAAATGACTGTTCGATGTGAATTATGACTTTTTCAACTAAAATAAGTGTGTTTAAAATCATTTATGCGCCTGAAATTGGTCAAAATTAAAGCTTTTGAGTAAGCAAAACTCTGTAAAAATTGCCATTTTGGTCACTCTGAGGGGTTAAAAAGTGGTTATTCAACATGAGGCACGATCCAATTGACATTTTGAATCATTTTTGGTACAGTCCCAAAAATCAATTTTCTGATGAAAAACGATGACTCCGGACCTGTCGAACGTTTCCAAAATGGTCAATATGGATGAAATTTTAACATTTAATCTTTTGACTCTAAATGACTGTTGGATGTGAATTATGACTTTTTCAACTAAAATAAGTGTGTTTAAAGTCATTTATGTGCCTGAAATTGGTCAAAATTGAAGCTTTTGAGTAAGCAAAACTCTGTAAAAATGGCCATTTTGGTCACTCTGAGGGGTTAAAAAGTGGTTATTCAACATGAGGCACGATCCAATTGACATTTTGAATCATTTTTGGTACAGTCCCAAAAATCCATTTTCTGATGAAAAACGATGACTCCGGACCTGTCGAACGTTCCCAAAATGGTCAATATGGATGAAATTTTAACATTTAATCTTTTGACTCCAAATGACTGTTGGATGTGAATTATGACCTTTTCGACTAAAATAAGTGTGTTTAAAGTCATTTCTGTGCCTGAAATTGGTCAAAATTGAAGCTTTTGAGTAAGCGAAACTCTGTAAAAATGGCAATGTTGGTCACTCTGAGGGGTTAAAAAGTGGTTATTCAACATGAGGCACGATCCATTTGACATTTTGAATCATTTTTGGTACAGTCCCAAAAATCCATTTTCTGATGAAAAACGATGACTCCGGACCTGTCGAACGTTCCCAAAATGGTCAATATGGATGAAATTTTAACATTTAATCTTTTGACTCCAAATGACTGTTGGATGGGAATTATGACTTTTTCAACTAAAATAAGTGTGTTTAAAGTCATTTATGTGCCTGAAATTGGTCAAAATTGAAGCTTTTGAGTAAGCAAAACTCTGTAAAAATGGCCATTTTGGTCACTCTGAGGGGTTAAAAAGTGGTTATTCAACATGAAGCACGATCCATTTGACATTTTGAATCATTTTTGGTACAGTCCCAAAAATCCATTTTCTGATGAAAAACGATGACTCCGGACCTGTCGAACGTTCACAAAATGGTCAATATGGATGAAATTTTAACATTTAATCTTTAGACTCTAAATGACTGTTGGATGTGAATTATGACTTTTTCAACTAAAATAAGTGTGTTTAAAGTCATTTATGTGCCTGAAATTGGTCACAATTAAAGCTTTTGAATAAGCAAAAACTCTGTAAAAATGGCAATTTTGGTCACTCTGAGGGGTTAAAAAGTGGTTATTCAACATGAGGCACGATCCATTTGACATTTTGAATCATTTTTGGTACAGTCCCAAAAATCCATTTTCTGATGAAAAACGATGATTCCGGACCTGTCGAACGTTTCCAAAATGGTCAATATGGATAAACTTTTAACATTTAATCTTTTGACTCTAAATGACTGTTGGATGTGAATTATGACTTTTTCAACTAAATCAAGTGTGTTTAAAGTCATTTATGTGCCTGAAATTGGTCAAAATTGAAGCTTTTGAGTAAGCAAAACTCTGTAAAAATGGCCATTTTGGTCACTCTGAGGGGTTAAAAAGTGGTTATTCAACATGAGGCATGATCCAATTGACATTTTGAATCATTTTTGGTACAGTCCCAAAAATCCATTTTCTGATGAAAAACGATGACTCCGGACCTGTCAAACGATTCCAAAATGGTCAATATGGATGAAATTTTAACATGTAATCTTTTGACTCTAAATGACTGTTGGATGTGAATTATGACTTTTTCAACTAAAATAAGTGTGTTTAAAATCATTTATGCGCCTGAAATTGGTCAAAATTAAAGCTTTTGAGTAAGCAAAACTCTGTAAAAATGGCCATTTTGGTCACTCTGAGGGGTTAAAAAGTGGTTATTCAACATGAGGCACGATCCAATTGACATTTTGAATCATTTTTGGTACAGTCCCAAAAATCAATTTTCTAATGAAAAACGATGACTCCGGACCTGTCGAACGTTTCCAAAATGGTCAATATGGATGAAATTTTAACATTTAATCTTTTGACTCTAAATGACTGTTGGATGTGAATTATGACTTTTTCAACTAAAATAAGTGTGTTTAAAGTCATTTATGTGCCTGAAATTGGTCAAAATTGAAGCTTTTGAGTAAGCAAAACTCTGTAAAAATGGCCATTTTGGTCACTCTGAGGGGTTAAAAAGTGGTTATTCAACATGAGGCACGATCCAATTGACATTTTGAATCATTTTTGGTACAGTCCCAAAAATCCATTTTCTGATGAAAAACGATGACTCCGGACCTGTCGAACGTTCCCAAAATGGTCAATATGGATGAAATTTTAACATTTAATCTTTTGACTCCAAATGACTGTTGGATGTGAATTATGACCTTTTCGACTAAAATAAGTGTGTTTAAAGTCATTTCTGTGCCTGAAATTGGTCAAAATTGAAGCTTTTGAGTAAGCGAAACTCTGTAAAAATGGCAATGTTGGTCACTCTGAGGGGTTAAAAAGTGGTTATTCAACATGAGGCACGATCCATTTGACATTTTGAATCATTTTTGGTACAGTCCCAAAAATCCATTTTCTGATGAAAAACGATGACTCCGGACCTGTCGAACATTCCCAAAATGGTCAATATGGATGAAATTTTAACATTTAATCTTTTGACTCCAAGTGACTGTTGGATGTGAATTATGACTTTTTCAACTAAAATAAGTGTGTTTAAAATCATTTATGCGCCTGAAATTGGTCAAAATTTAAGCTTTTGAGTAAGCGAAACTCTGTAAAAATGGCAATGTTGGTCACTCTGAGGGGTTAAAAAGTGGTTATTCAACATGAGGCACGATCCATTTGACATTTTGAATCATTTTTGGTACAGTCCCAAAAATCCATTTTCTGATGAAAAACGATGACTCCGGACCTGTCGAACATTCCCAAAATGGTCAATATGGATGAAATTTTAACATTTAATCTTTTGACTCCAAGTGACTGTTGGATGTGAATTATGACTTTTTCAACTAAAATAAGTGTGTTTAAAGTCATTTATGTGCCTGAAATTGGTCAAAATTTAAGCTTTTGAATAAGCAAAAACTCTGTAAAAATGGCAATTTTGGTCACTCTGAGGGGTTAAAAAGTGGTTATTCAACTTTAGGCACGATCCATTTGAAATTTTGAATCATTTTTGGTACAGTCCCAAAAATCCATTTTCTGATGAAAAACGATGACTCCGGACCTGTCGAACGTTCCCAAAATGGTCAATATGGATGAAATTTTAACATTTAATCTTTTGACTCCAAATGACTGTTGGATGGGAATTATGACTTTTTCAACTAAAATAAGTGTGTTTAAAGTCATTTATGTGCCTGAAATTGGTCAAAATTGAAGCTTTTGAGTAAGCAAAACTCTGTAAAAATGGCCATTTTGGTCACTCTGAGGGGTTAAAAAGTGGTTATTCAACATGAGGCACGATCCATTTGACATTTTGAATCATTTTTGGTACAGTCCCAAAAATCAATTTTCTGATGAAAAACGATGACTCCGGACCTGTCGAACGTTTCCAAAATGGTCAATATGGATAAAATTTTAACATTTAATCTTTTGACTCTAAATGACTGTTGGATGTGAATTATGACTTTTTCAACTAAATCAAGTGTGTTTAAAGTCATTTATGTGCCTGAAATTGGTCAAAATTGAAGCTTTTGAGTAAGCAAAACTCTGTAAAAATGGCCATTTTGGTCACTCTGAGGGGTTAAAAAGTGGTTATTCAACATGAGGCACGATCCAATTGACATTTTGAATCATTTTTGGTACAGTCCCAAAAATCCATTTTCTGATGAAAAACGATGACTCCGGACCTGTCGAACGTTCCCAAAATGGTCAATATGGATGAAATTTTAACATTTAATCTTTTGACTCCAAATGACTGTTGGATGGGAATTATGACTTTTTCAACTAAAATAAGTGTGTTTAAAGTCATTTATGTGCCTGAAATTGGTCAAAATTGAAGCTTTTGAGTAAGCAAAACTCTGTAAAAATGGCCATTTTGGTCACTCTGAGGGGTTAAAAAGTGGTTATTCAACATGAGGCACGATCCATTTGACATTTTGAATCATTTTTGGTACAGTCCCAAAAATCCATTTTCTGATGAAAAACGATGACTCCGGACCTGTCGAACGTTCACAAAATGGTCAATATGGATGAAATTTTAACATTTAATCTTTAGACTCTAAATGACTGTTGGATGTGAATTATGACTTTTTCAACTAAAATAAGTGTGTTTAAAGTCATTTATGTGCCTGAAATTGGTCACAATTAAAGCTTTTGAATAAGCAAAAACTCTGTAAAAATGGCAATTTTGGTCACTCTGAGGGGTTAAAAAGTGGTTATTCAACATGAGGCACGATCCATTTGACATTTTGAATCATTTTTGGTACAGTCCCAAAAATCCATTTTCTGATGAAAAACGATGATTCCGGACCTGTCGAACGTTTCCAAAATGGTCAATATGGATACAATTTTAACATTTAATCTTTTGACTCTAAATGACTGTTGGATGTGAATTATGACTTTTTCAACTAAATCAAGTGTGTTTAAAGTCATTTATGTGCCTGAAATTGGTCAAAATTGAAGCTTTTGAGTAAGCAAAACTCTGTAAAAATGGCCATTTTGGTCACTCTGAGGGGTTAAAAAGTGGTTATTCAACATGAGGCATGATCCAATTGACATTTTGAATCATTTTTGGTACAGTCCCAAAAATCCATTTTCTGATGAAAAACGATGACTCCGGACCTGTCGAACGATTCCAAAATGGTCAATATGGATGAAATTTTAACATGTAATCTTTTGACTCTAAATGACTGTTGGATGTGAATTATGACTTTTTCAACTAAAATAAGTGTGTTTAAAATCATTTATGCGCCTGAAATTGGTCAAAATTAAAGCTTTTGAGTAAGCAAAACTCTGTAAAAATGGCCATTTTGGTCACTCTGAGGGGTTAAAAAGTGGTTATTCAACATGAGGCACGATCCAATTGACATTTTGAATCATTTTTGGTACAGTCCCAAAAATCAATTTTCTGATGAAAAACGATGACTCCGGACCTGTCGAACGTTTCCAAAATGGTCAATATGGATGAAATTTTAACATTTAATCTTTTGACTCTAAATGACTGTTGGATGTGAATTATGACCTTTTCGACTAAAATAAGTGTGTTTAAAGTCATTTATGTGCCTGAAATTGGTCAAAATTGAAGCTTTTGAGTAAGCAAAACTCTGTAAAAATGGCCATTTTGGTCACTCTGAGGGGTTAAAAAGTGGTTATTCAACATGAGGCACGATCCAATTGACATTTTGAATCATTTTTGGTACAGTCCCAAAAATCCATTTTCTGATGAAAAACGATGACTCCGGACCTGTCGAACGTTCCCAAAATGGTCAATATGGATGAAATTTTAACATTTAATCTTTTGACTCCAAATGACTGTTGGATGTGAATTATGACCTTTTCGACTAAAATAAGTGTGTTTAAAGTCATTTCTGTGCCTGAAATTGGTCAAAATTGAAGCTTTTGAGTAAGCGAAACTCTGTAAAAATGACAATGTTGGTCACTCTGAGGGGTTAAAAAGTGGTTATTCAACATGAGGCATGATCCATTTGACATTTTGAATCATTTTTGGTACAGTCCCAAAAATCCATTTTCTGATGAAAAACGATGACTCCGGACCTGTCGAACATTCCCAAAATGGTCAATATGGATGAAATTTTAACATTTAATCTTTTGACTCCAAGTGACTGTTGGATGTGAATTATGACTTTTTCAACTAAAATAAGTGTGTTTAAAGTCATTTATGTGCCTGAAATTGGTCAAAATTAAAGCTTTTGAATAAGCAAAAACTCTGTAAAAATGGCAATTTTGGTCACTCTGAGGGGTTAAAAAGTGGTTATTCAACATGAGGCACGATCCATTTGACATTTTGAATCATTTTTGGTACAGTCCCAAAAATCCATTTTCTGATGAAAAACGATGACTCCGGACCTGTCGAACGTTCACAAAATGGTCAATATGGATGAAATTTTATTATTTAATCTTTAGACTCTAAATGACTGTTGGATGTGAATTATGACTTTTTCAACTAAAATAAGTGTGTTTAAAGTCATTTATGTGCCTGAAATTGGTCACAATTAAAGCTTTTGAATAAGCAAAAACTCTGTAAAAATGGCAATTTTGGTCACTCTGAGGGGTTAAAAAGTGGTTATTCAACATGAGGCACGATCCATTTGACATTTTGAATCATTTTTGGTACAGTCCCAAAAATCTATTTTCTGATGAAAAACGATGATTCCGGACCTGTCGAACGTTTCCAAAATGGTCAATATGGATACAATTTTAACATTTAATCTTTTGACTCTAAATGACTGTTGGATGTGAATTATGACTTTTTCAACTAAATCAAGTGTGTTTAAAGTCATTTATGTGCCTGAAATTGGTCAAAATTGAAGCTTTTGAGTAAGCAAAACTCTGTAAAAATGGCCATTTTGGTCACTCTTAGGGGTTAAAAAGTGGTTATTCAACATGAGGCATGATCCAATTGACATTTTGAATCATTTTTGGTACAGTCCCAAAAATCCATTTTCTGATGAAAAACGATGACTCCGGACCTGTCGAACGATTCCAAAATGGTCAATATGGATGAAATTTTAACATGTAATCTTTTGACTCTAAATGACTGTTGGATGTGAATTATGACTTTTTCAACTAAAATAAGTGTGTTTAAAATCATTTATGCGCCTGAAATTGGTCAAAATTAAAGCTTTTGAGTAAGCAAAACTCTGTAAAAATGGCCATTTTGGTCACTCTGAGGGGTTAAAAAGTGGTTATTCAACATGAGGCACGATCCAATTGACATTTTGAATCATTTTTGATACAGTCCCAAAAATCAATTTTCTGATGAAAAACGATGACTCCGGACCTGTCGAACGTTCCCAAAATGGTCAATATGGATGAAATTTTAACATTTAATCTTTTGACTCCAAATGACTGTTGGATGTGAATTATGACCTTTTCGACTAAAATAAGTGTGTTTAAAGTCATTTCTGTGCCTGAAATTGGTCAAAATTGAAGCTTTTGAGTAAGCGAAACTCTGTAAAAATGGCAATGTTGGTCACTCTGAGGGGTTAAAAAGTGGTTATTCAACATGAGGCCCGATCCATTTGACATTTTGAATCATTTTTGGTACAGTCCCAAAAATCCATTTTCTGATGAAAAACGATGACTCCGGACCTGTCGAACATTCCCAAAATGGTCAATATGGATGAAATTTTAACATTTAATCTTTTGACTCCAAGTGACTGTTGGATGTGAATTATGACTTTTTCAACTAAAATAAGTGTGTTTAAAGTCATTTATGTGCCTGAAATTGGTCAAAATTAAAGCTTTTGAATAAGCAAAAACTCTGTAAAAATGGCAATTTTGGTCACTCTGAGGGGTTAAAAAGTGGTTATTCAACATGAGGCACGATCCATTTGACATTTTGAATCATTTTTGGTACAGTCCGAAAAATCCATTTTCTGATGAAAAACGATGACTCCGGACCTGTCGAACGTTCCCAAAATGGTCAATATGGATGAAATTTTAACATTTAATCTTTTGACTCCAAATGACTGTTGGATGGGAATTATGACTTTTTCAACTAAAATAAGTGTGTTTAAAGTCATTTATGTGCCTGAAATTGGTCAAAATTGAAGCTTTTTAGTAAGCAAAACTCTGTAAAAATGGCCATTTTGGTCACTCTGAGGGGTTAAAAAGTGGTTATTCAACATGAGGCACGATCCATTTGACATTTTGAATCATTTTTGGTACAGTCCCAAAAATCCATTTTCTGATGACTGGTCATCTTCTCCTTTTCTTTCCGGGCGACCAACTGACTGATGAAAAACGATGACTCCGGACCTGTCGAACGTTCACAAAATGGTCAATATGGATGAAATTTTAACATTTAATCTTTAGACTCTAAATGACTGTTGGATGTGAATTATGACTTTTTCAACTAAAATAAGTGTGTTTAAAGTCATTTATGTGCCTGAAATTGGTCACAATTAAAGCTTTTGAATAAGCAAAAACTCTGTAAAAATGGCAATTTTGGTCACTCTGAGGGGTTAAAAAGTGGTTATTCAACATGAGGCACGATCCATTTGACATTTTGAATCATTTTTGGTACAGTCCCAAAAATCTATTTTCTGATGAAAAACGATGATTCCGGACCTGTCGAACGTTTCCAAAATGGTCAATATGGATAAAATTTTAACATTTAATCTTTTGACTCTAAATGACTGTTGGATGTGAATTATGACTTTTTCAACTAAATCAAGTGTGTTTAAAGTCATTTATGTGCCTGAAATTGGTCAAAATTGAAGCTTTTGAGTAAGCAAAACTCTGTAAAAATGGCCATTTTGGTCACTCTGAGGGGTTAAAAAGTGGTTATTCAACATGAGGCATGATCCAATTGACATTTTGAATCATTTTTGGTACAGTCCCAAAAATCCATTTTCTGATGAAAAACGATGACTCCGGACCTGTCGAACGATTCCAAAATGGTCAATATGGATGAAATTTTAACATGTAATCTTTTGACTCTAAATGACTGTTGGATGTGAATAATGACTTTTTCAACTAAAATAAGTGTGTTTAAAGTCATTTATGTGCCTGAAATTGGTCAAAATTGAAGCTTTTGAGTAAGCAAAACTCTGTAAAAATGGCCATTTTGGTCACTCTGAGGGGTTAAAAAGTGGTTATTCAACATGAGGCACGATCCAATTGACATTTTGAATCATTTTTGGTACAGTCCCAAAAATCCATTTTCTGATGAAAAACGATGACTCCGGACCTGTCGAACGTTCCCAAAATGGTCAATATGGATGAAATTTTAACATTTAATCTTTTGACTCCAAATGACTGTTGGATGTGAATTATGACCTTTTCGACTAAAATAAGTGTGTTTAAAGTCATTTCTGTGCCTGAAATTGGTCAAAATTGAAGCTTTTGAGTAAGCGAAACTCTGTAAAAATGGCAATGTTGGTCACTCTGAGGGGTTAAAAAGTGGTTATTCAACATGAGGCACGATCCATTTGACATTTTGAATCATTTTTGGTACACTCCTTGCTATGTACGGTTAATCCACTTTCCTCGCCCCAAGACCGCTTTGAAGCTCTCTACTTCTGTATCACATGTGCCCCTTCAGTCTCTTTCACGGGTATATTGATCTATAGGCCGCCTGGTCACAGAGCTAATTTTGCCTCGGACATATTGAGAATCCTTGAACCCTACTTCGGAAAGCCCTCCTTCACCATTTTAGGTGACCTTAATTTCCATCTCGATGAGGTTCACTCTAAGGATACTATATCATTGGTTGAATCTCTCGGAGCTTGTGATCTCATCCAGCTTGTTACCAACGCTACTCATATAGCAGGTCACATCCTTGACGGGGTTTTCTCCAATGATCAAAGACTCTCCAGCGGCACACCTTTACCATTGGTGTGGACAGATCATCTTGCGGTTCCTTTGCAGCTAGCCTTCTCTACTTCTTATTCGACTAAGAAAGGGACTACCCCTTTCGTGGCTAGAAGAAATTTCAGAAACCTTACTACTGAGGCTTTTGCTCCTTTTGTTCCTACACCAGAGGCTCTCTCCTTAAAAGACGCGGATGAGGCAGCACAAGATCTGCATGATTCCATCACTAATGCAGTAGAAAAACTTGCCCCTGCATCCCTGCGTTATGTAGCCCGGCAGAAACCATCAGTGCCATGGTTCTCGGACCATCTTAGAGTATTAAGACAGGGTTGCAGAAGCAGCTAGAGGAGATGGAGAAAATCCTGGGATCCCAAGGATAGGGAGGCTCACAAGTCTGCTCTACGGGAGTATAAGCAGAAGGTGATAATGGTGAAGCAGGAATACTTCTCCAACCTTACCAGCTCACTCACTTCCTCTAGGGAGCTTTTTAAAATTGCTGACTCACTATGCTCCCTCCAACTTCCTGATCCCGTAGTCAGCTCTCAACGTCTTTGTGACGACATTGCAGACTTTTTTCATACAAAAATCCTTGATATTCATACTTCCTTGGAAGTTTAACGTCTCTCCTTGGCTGAGAATCTCCCTCCAGGCATAAGTTCTTTTGAGATACTGGATATAGTCCCTTCCAGCCTCCTTTCTGTTTTTCCTTCTATGTCTCTGGAGGGATTGAATCTTCTTCTAGATAAGACGAAATCCTCCTCTCCACTAGATCCATTGCCCCTCAAAAAGCTAAAAGAGTGTAGGGACAGTCTCCTTCCTCCCCTACTTGAGGTGATGAACAAGGCAATTGCTCAAGGTACTTTTCCATCAATTTGGAAGAAGGCCATTGTGAAGCCGCTCCTTAAGAAGCCTTCACTCGATCCCGGCCTCCTGAAAAATTTTAGACCTATCTCTCTGCTCCCTGCACCTGCTAAAATTTTAGAGGCACACCTGAATCGCCATCTATCCTCTTTCCTTGAAGCCTCGGAGTATCTTGACATTACCCAGCATGGATTTCGAAAACAGCATAGTACAGAATCTGCCCTCACCTCTGTAGTCGACAACATCCGACGCAAGGTTGATGCGGGACAAACTACTGTTCTTGTGCTATTGGACCTCACGGCCGCATTTGACACTCTGTCCCCTGCCATTTTAACATCTCGGCTTAGGGAGGCAGGTGTCACTGGCCCGGCCCTGAATCTCCTCAACTCCTTTCTCCTTGATAGGGAACAGAGAGTGATGCTCGGCAACCACCTCTCCCCAGCAAAGTCCTTGCAATGTGGGGTGCCACAGGGGTCGGCATTAAGTCCGACCCTGTTCAACATCTACGTGGCCCCCCTTGCTAGGCTAGTAAGATCGCAGGGGATGGAGGTGGTATCATACGCCGATGACACCCAGATCAGGGTCTCACTCACTCAGTCCTCTGTCATAACATCTGCCTTTAGCTTCAGGTCCTGTATGCAACACGTTGCTGATTGGATGGTTACCAACTCCCTGAAGCTAAATGGCGACAAGACTGAGGTCTTGATCTTTGGGAAGGACCAAGATATCTGGTCGAGTGAGTGGTGGCCTACCTCTCTTGGCACTTGCCCCACTCCCTCTCAATCTGCCAGAAACCTGGGTGTAATGTTCGATACTTCACTCTCAATGTCCTTACAGGTGAATAGGACTGTCTCGACCTGCTGGGGCGTGATCAGGACGCTCAATAGAATTCGCAGCTATCTGTCTCTTCAAGCACGCAAGCAGATTGCAGTCGCCCTTGTTGGTTCCAGGTTGGACTATTGCAACTCTCTCTACATGGAATCCAACAAGGGCCTCATACATCGACTGCAAATCGTGCAGAACGCTGCTGCACGCTTTGTCCTGGATCTTCCCAGGTCCTCTTCTGCTACTGCTGCGAGGAGAGACCTTCATTGGCTGCCGATTCAGCACAGAATTTATTTCAAAATTCTGTGTTTGACCTATAGAGCACTCGAGGATGGATCTAAAGGCGCTATCAGCTCCCTGCTTACCCGCTACCACCCCCCAAGGTGTTTGCGCTCTTCGGGACTATTCCAACTTGTTGTCCCTCGTTTTAAGCTCACCAGATGGGGAGCCAGGGCTTTTTCAGTCGTTGCTCCACAACTCTGGAACACCCTGCCGATGGAGATGAAGACCTTACCCTCTCTAGCGCTGTTTAAAAAGGCCCTAAAAACGTGGTGCTTTTCTAGAGCCTACACAGATTGAGCTGCAGGGGCTTTGTTATGAGTTGGATTTGAATTAGGCGCCTTGACGCCCATTGGGCTATGTTTGCGCATGATAAGACCCCTTTTATTAGTCCCAAAAATCCATTTTCTGATGAAAAACGATGACTCCGGACCTGTCGAACGTTCCCAAAATGGTCAATATGGATGAAATTTTAACATTTAATCTTTAGACTCTAAATGACTGTTGGGTGTGAATTATGACTTTTTCAACTAAAATAAGTGTGTTTAAAGTCATTTATGTGCCTGAAATTGGTCAAAATTGAAGCTTTTGAGTAAGCAAAACTCTGTAAAAATGGCCATTTTGGTCACTCTGAGGGGTTAAAAAGTGGTTATTCAACATGAGGCACGATCCATTTGACATTTTGAATCATTTTTGGTACAGTCCCAAAAATCCATTTTCTGATGAAAAACGATGACTCCGGACCTGTCGAACGTTCACAAAATGGTCAATATGGATGAAATTTTAACATTTAATCTTTAGACTCTAAATGACTGTTGGATGTGAATTATGACTTTTTCAACTAAAATAAGTGTGTTTAAAGTCATTTATGTGCCTGAAATTGGTCACAATTAAAGCTTTTGAATAAGCAAAAACTCTGTAAAAATGGCAATTTTGGTCACTCTGAGGGGTTAAAAAGTGGTTATTCAACATGAGGCACGATCCATTTGACATTTTGAATCATTTTTGGTACAGTCCCAAAAATCCATTTTCTGATGAAAAACGATGATTCCGGACCTGTCGAACGTTTCCAAAATGGTCAATATGGATAAAATTTTAACATTTAATCTTTTGACTCTAAATGACTGTTGGATGTGAATTATGACTTTTCCAACTAAATCAAGTGTGTTTAAAGTCATTTATGTGCCTGAAATTGGTCAAAATTGAAGCTTTTGAGTAAGCAAAACTCTGTAAAAATGGCCATTTTGGTCACTCTGAGGGGTTAAAAAGTGGTTATTCAACATGAGGCATGATCCAATTGACATTTTGAATCATTTTTGGTACAGTCCCAAAAATCCATTTTCTGATGAAAAACGATGACTCCGGACCTGTCGAACGATTCCAAAATGGTCAATATGGATGAAATTTTAACATGTAATCTTTTGACTCTAAATGACTGTTGGATGTGAATTATGACTTTTTCAACTAAAATAAGTGTGTTTAAAATCATTCATGCGCCTGAAATTGGTCAAAATTAAAGCTTTTGAGTAAGCAAAACTCTGTAAAAATGGCCATTTTGGTCACTCTGAGGGGTTAAAAAGTGGTTATTCAACATGAGGCACGATCCAATTGACATTTTGAATCATTTTTGGTACAGTCCCAAAAATCAATTTTCTGATGAAAAACGATGACTCCGGACCTGTCGAACGTTTCCAAAATGGTCAATATGGATGAAATTTTAACATTTAATCTTTTGACTCTAAATGACTGTTGGATGTGAATTATGACTTTTTCAACTAAAATAAGTGTGTTTAAAGTCATTTATGTGCCTGAAATTGGTCAAAATTGAAGCTTTTGAGTAAGCAAAACTCTGTAAAAATGCCCATTTTGGTCACTCTGAGGGGTTAAAAAGTGGTTATTCAACATGAGGCACGATCCAATTGACATTTTGAATCATTTTTGGTACAGTCCCAAAAATCCATTTTCTGATGAAAAACGATGACTCCGGACCTGTCGAACGTTCCCAAAATGGTCAATATGGATGAAATTTTAACATTTAATCTTTTGATTCCAAATGACTGTTGGATGTGAATTATGACCTTTTCGACTAAAATAAGTGTGTTTAAAGTCATTTCTGTGCCTGAAATTGGTCAAAATTGAAGCTTTTGAGTAAGCGAAACTCTGTAAAAATGGCAATGTTGGTCACTCTGAGGGGTTAAAAAGTGGTTATTCAACATGAGGCACGATCCATTTGACATTTTGAATCATTTTTGGTACAGTCCCAAAAATCCATTTTCTGATGAAAAACGATGACTCCGGACCTGTCGAACATTCCCAAAATGGTCAATATGGATGAAATTTTAACATTTAATCTTTTGACTCCAAGTGACTGTTGGATGTGAATTATGACTTTTTCAACTAAAATAAGTGTGTTTAAAGTCATTTATGTGCCTGAAATTGGTCAAAATTAAAGCTTTTGAATAAGCAAAAACTCTGTAAAAATGGCAATTTTGGTCACTCTGAGGGGTTAAAAAGTGGTTATTCAACATGAGGCACGATCCATTTGACATTTTGAATAATTTTTGGTACAGTCCCAAAAATCCATTTTCTGATGAAAAACGATGACTCCGGACCTGTCGAACGTTCACAAAATGGTCAATATGGATGAAATTTTAACATTTAATCTTTAGACTCTAAATGACTGTTGGATGTGAATTATGACTTTTTCAACTAAAATAAGTGTGTTTAAAGTCATTTATGTGCCTGAAATTGGTCACAATTAAAGCTTTTGAATACGCAAAAACTCTGTAAAAATGGCAATTTTGGTCACTCTGAGGGGTTAAAAAGTGGTTATTCAACATGAGGCACGATCCATTTGACATTTTGAATCATTTTTGGTACAGTCCCAAAAATCTATTTTCTGATGAAAAACGATGATTCCGGACCTGTCGAACGTTTCCAAAATGGTCAATATGGATAAAATTTTAACATTTAATCTTTTGACTCTAAATGACTGTTGGATGTGAATTATGACTTTTTCAACTAAATCAAGTGTGTTTAAAGTCATTTATGTGCCTGAAATTGGTCAAAATTGAAGCTTTTGAGTAAGCAAAACTCTGTAAAAATGGCCATTTTGGTCACTCTTAGGGGTTAAAAAGTGGTTATTCAACATGAGGCATGATCCAATTGACATTTTGAATCATTTTTGGTACAGTCCCAAAAATCCATTTTCTGATGAAAAACGATGACTCCGGACCTGTCGAACGATTCCAAAATGGTCAATATGGATGAAATTTTAACATGTAATCTTTTGACTCTAAATGACTGTTGGATGTGAATTATGACTTTTTCAACTAAAATAAGTGTGTTTAAAATCATTTATGCGCCTGAAATTGGTCAAAATTAAAGCTTTTGAGTAAGCAAAACTCTGTAAAAATGGCCATTTTGGTCACTCTGAGGGGTTAAAAAGTGGTTATTCAACATGAGGCACGATCCAATTGACATTTTGAATCATTTTTGGTACAGTCCCAAAAATCAATTTTCTGATGAAAAACGATGACTCCGGACCTGTCGAACGTTCACAAAATGGTCAATATGGATGAAATTTTAACATTTAATCTTTAGACTCTAAATGACTGTTGGATGTGAATTATGACTTTTTCAACTAAAATAAGTGTGTTTAAAGTCATTTATGTGCCTGAAATTGGTCACAATTAAAGCTTTTGAATAAGCAAAAACTCTGTAAAAATGGCAATTTTGGTCACTCTGAGGGGTTAAAAAGTGGTTATTCAACATGAGGCACGATCCAATTGACATTTTGAATCATTTTTGGTACAGTCCCAAAAATCTATTTTCTGATGAAAAACGATGATTCCGGACCTGTCAAACGTTTCCAAAATGGTCAATATGGATAAAATTTTAACATTTAATCTTTTGACTCTAAATGACTGTTGGATGTGAATTATGACTTTTTCAACTAAATCAAGTGTGTTTAAAGTCATTTATGTGCCTGAAATTGGTCAAAATTGAAGCTTTTGAGTAAGCAAAACTCTGTAAAAATGGCCATTTTGGTCACTCTTAGGGGTTAAAAAGTGGTTATTCAACATGAGGCATGATCCAATTGACATTTTGAATCATTTTTGGTACAGTCCCAAAAATCCATTTTCTGATGAAAAACGATGACTCCGGACCTGTCGAACGATTCCAAAATGGTCAATATGGATGAAATTT
The DNA here is from genome assembly GCF_964263255.1 of Lissotriton vulgaris. NCBI lineage: Eukaryota > Metazoa > Chordata > Amphibia > Caudata > Salamandridae > Lissotriton > Lissotriton vulgaris. The sequence continues at coordinate 195,669 of NW_028249200.1, forward strand.
TAACATGTAATCTTTTGACTCTAAATGACTGTTGGATGTGAATTATGACTTTTTCAACTAAAATAAGTGTGTTTAAAATCATTTATGCGCCTGAAATTGGTCAAAATTAAAGCTTTTGAGTAAGCAAAACTCTGTAAAAATGGCCATTTTGGTCACTCTGAGGGGTTAAAAAGTGGTTATTCAACATGAGGCACGATCCAATTGACATTTTGAATCATTTTTGGTACAGTCCCAAAAATCAATTTTCTGATGAAAAACGATGACTCCGGACCTGTCGAACGTTCCCAAAATGGTCAATATGGATGAAATTTTAACATTTAATCTTTTGACTCCAAATGACTGTTGGATGTGAATTATGACCTTTTCGACTAAAATAAGTGTGTTTAAAGTCATTTCTGTGCCTGAAATTGGTCAAAATTGAAGCTTTTGAGTAAGCGAAACTCTGTAAAAATGGCAATGTTGGTCACTCTGAGGGGTTAAAAAGTGGTTATTCAACATGAGGCACGATCCATTTGACATTTTGAATCATTTTTGGTACAGTCCCAAAAATCCATTTTCTGATGAAAAACGATGACTCCGGACCTGTCGAACATTCCCAAAATGGTCAATATGGATGAAATTTTAACATTTAATCTTTTGACTCCAAGTGACTGTTGGATGTGAATTATGACTTTTTTAACTAAAATACGTGTGTTTAAAGTCATTTATGTGCCTGAAATTGGTCAAAATTAAAGCTTTTGAATAAGCAAAAACTCTGTAAAAATGGCAATTTTGGTCACTCTGAGGGGTTAAAAAGTGGTTATTCAACATGAGGCACGATCCATTTGACATTTTGAATCATTTTTGGTACAGTCCCAAAAATCCATTTTCTGATGAAAAACGATGACTCCGGACCTGTCGAACGTTCACAAAATGGTCAATATGGATGAAATTTTAACATTTAATCTTTAGACTCTAAATGACTGTTGGATGTGAATTATGACTTTTTCAACTAAAATAAGTGTGTTTAAAGTCATTTATGTGCCTGAAATTGGTCACAATTAAAGCTTTTGAATAAGCAAAAACTCTGTAAAAATGGCAATTTTGGTCACTCTGAGGGGTTAAAAAATGGTTATTCAACATGAGGCACGATCCATTTGACATTTTGAATCATTTTTGGTACAGTCCCAAAAATCTATTTTCTGATGAAAAACGATGATTCCGGACCTGTCGAACGTTTCCAAAATGGTCAATATGGATAAAATTTTAACATTTAATCTTTTGACTCTAAATGACTGTTGGATGTGAATTATGACTTTTTCAACTAAATCAAGTGTGTTTAAAGTCATTTATGTGCCTGAAATTGGTCAAAATTGAAGCTTTTGAGTAAGCAAAACTCTGTAAAAATGGCCATTTTGGTCACTCTTAGGGGTTAAAAAGTGGTTATTCAACATGAGGCATGATCCAATTGACATTTTGAATCATTTTTGGTACAGTCCCAAAAATCCATTTTCTGATGAAAAACGATGACTCCGGACCTGTCGAACGATTCCAAAATGGTCAATATGGATGAAATTTTAACATGTAATCTTTTGACTCTAAATGACTGTTGGATGTGAATTATGACTTTTTCAACTAAAATAAGTGTGTTTAAAGTCATTTATGTGCCTGAAATTGGTCAAAATTGAAGCTTTTGAGTAAGCAAAACTCTGTAAAAATGGCCATTTTGGTCACTCTGAGGGGTTAAAAAGTGGTTATTCAACATGAGGCACGATCCAATTGACATTTTGAATCATTTTTGGTACAGTCCCAAAAATCCATTTTCTGATGAAAAACGATGACTCCGGACCTGTCGAACGTTCCCAAAATGGTCAATATGGATGAAATTTTAACATTTAATCTTTTGACTCCAAATGACTGTTGGACGTGAATTATGACCTTTTCGACTAAAATAAGTGTGTTTAAAGTCATTTCTGTGCCTGAAATTGGTCAAAATTGAAGCTTTTGAGTAAGCGAAACTCTGTAAAAATGGCAATGTTGGTCACTCTGAGGGGTTAAAAAGTGGTTATTCAACATGAGGCACGATCCATTTGACATTTTGAATCATTTTTGGTACAGTCCCAAAAATCCATTTTCTGATGAAAAACGATGACTCCGGACCTGTCGAACATTCCCAAAATGGTCAATATGGATGAAATTTTAACATTTAATCTTTTGACTCCAAGTGACTGTTGGATGTGAATTATGACTTTTTCAACTAAAATAAGTGTGTTTAAAGTCATTTATGTGCCTGAAATTGGTCAAAATTTAAGCTTTTGAATAAGCAAAAACTCTGTAAAAATGGCAATTTTGGTCACTCTGAGGGGTTAAAAAGTGGTTATTCAACTTTAGGCACGATCCATTTGAAATTTTGAATCATTTTTGGTACAGTCCCAAAAATCCATTTTCTGATGAAAAACGATGACTCCGGACCTGTCGAACGTTCCCAAAATGGTCAATATGGATGAAATTTTAACATTTAATCTTTTGACTCCAAATGACTGTTGGATGGGAATTATGACTTTTTCAACTAAAATAAGTGTGTTTAAAGTCATTTATGTGCCTGAAATTGGTCAAAATTGAAGCTTTTGAGTAAGCAAAACTCTGTAAAAATGGCCATTTTGGTCACTCTGAGGGGTTAAAAAGTGGTTATTCAACATGAGGCACGATCCATTTGACATTTTGAATCATTTTTGGTACAGTCCCAAAAATCAATTTTCTGATGAAAAACGATGACTCCGGACCTGTTGAACGTTTCCAAAATGGTCAATATGGATAAAATTTTAACATTTAATCTTTTGACTCTAAATGACTGTTGGATGTGAATTATGACTTTTTCAACTAAATCAAGTGTGTTTAAAGTCATTTATGTGCCTGAAATTGGTCAAAATTGAAGCTTTTGAGTAAGCAAAACTCTGTAAAAAAGGCCATTTTGGTCACTCTGAGGGGTTAAAAAGTGGTTATTCAACATGAGGCACGATCCAATTGACATTTTGAATCATTTTTGGTACAGTCCCAAAAATCCATTTTCTGATGAAAAACGATGACTCCGGACCTGTCGAACGTTCCCAAAATGGTCAATATGGATGAAATTTTAACATTTAATCTTTTGACTCCAAATGACTGTTGGATGGGAATTATGACTTTTTCAACTAAAATAAGTGTGTTTAAAGTCATTTATGTGCCTGAAATTGGTCAAAATTGAAGCTTTTGAGTAAGCAAAACTCTGTAAAAATGGCCATTTTGGTCACTCTGAGGGGTTAAAAAGTGGTTATTCAACATGAGGCACGATCCATTTGACATTTTGAATCATTTTTGGTACAGTCCCAAAAATCCATTTTCTGATGAAAAACGATGACTCCGGACCTGTCGAACGTTCACAAAATGGTCAATATGGATGAAATTTTAACATTTAATCTTTAGACTCTAAATGACTGTTGGATGTGAATTATGACTTTTTCAACTAAAATAAGTGTGTTTAAAGTCATTTATGTGCCTGAAATTGGTCACAATTAAAGCTTTTGAATAAGCAAAAACTCTGTAAAAATGGCAATTTTGGTCACTCTGAGGGGTTAAAAAGTGGTTATTCAACATGAGGCACGATCCATTTGACATTTTGAATCATTTTTGGTACAGTCCCAAAAATCCATTTTCTGATGAAAAACGATGATTCCGGACCTGTCGAACGTTTCCAAAATGGTCAATATGGATACAATTTTAACATTTAATCTTTTGACTCTAAATGACTGTTGGATGTGAATTATGACTTTTTCAACTAAATCAAGTGTGTTTAAAGTCATTTATGTGCCTGAAATTGGTCAAAATTGAAGCTTTTGAGTAAGCAAAACTCTGTAAAAATGGCCATTTTGGTCACTCTGAGGGGTTAAAAAGTGGTTATTCAACATGAGGCATGATCCAATTGACATTTTGAATCATTTTTGGTACAGTCCCAAAAATCCATTTTCTGATGAAAAACGATGACTCCGGACCTGTCGAACGATTCCAAAATGGTCAATATGGATGAAATTTTAACATGTAATCTTTTGACTCTAAATGACTGTTGGATGTGAATTATGACTTTTTCAACTAAAATAAGTGTGTTTAAAATCATTTATGCGCCTGAAATTGGTCAAAATTAAAGCTTTTGAGTAAGCAAAACTCTGTAAAAATGGCCATTTTGGTCACTCTGAGGGGTTAAAAAGTGGTTATTCAACATGAGGCACGATCCAATTGACATTTTGAATCATTTTTGGTACAGTCCCAAAAATCAATTTTCTGATGAAAAACGATGACTCCGGACCTGTCGAACGTTTCCAAAATGGTCAATATGGATGAAATTTTAACATTTAATCTTTTGACTCCAAATGACTGTTGGATGTGAATTATGACCTTTTCGACTAAAATAAGTGTGTTTAAAGTCATTTCTGTGCCTGAAATTGGTCAAAATTGAAGCTTTTGAGTAAGCGAAACTCTGTAAAAATGGCAATGTTGGTCACTCTGAGGGGTTAAAAAGTGGTTATTCAACATGAGGCACGATCCATTTGACATTTTGAATCATTTTTGGTACAGTCCCAAAAATCCATTTTCTGATGAAAAACGATGACTCCGGACCTGTCGAACGTTCCCAAAATGGTCAATATGGATGAAATTTTAACATTTAATCTTTTGACTCCAAATGACTGTTGGATGGGAATTATGACTTTTTCAACTAAAATAAGTGTGTTTAAAGTCATTTATGTGCCTGAAATTGGTCAAAATTGAAGCTTTTGAGTAAGCAAAACTCTGTAAAAATGGCCATTTTGGTCACTCTGAGGGGTTAAAAAGTGGTTATTCAACATGAGGCACGATCCATTTGACATTTTGAATCATTTTTGGTACAGTCCCAAAAATCCATTTTCTGATGAAAAACGATGACTCCGGACCTGTCGAACGTTCACAAAATGGTCAATATGGATGAAATTTTAACATTTAATCTTTAGACTCTAAATGACTGTTGGATGTGAATTATGACTTTTTCAACTAAAATAAGTGTGTTTAAAGTCATTTATGTGCCTGAAATTGGTCACAATTAAAGCTTTTGAATAAGCAAAAACTCTGTAAAAATGGCAATTTTGGTCACTCTGAGGGGTTAAAAAGTGGTTATTCAACATGAGGCACGATCCATTTGACATTTTGAATCATTTTTGGTACAGTCCCAAAAATCCATTTTCTGATGAAAAACGATGATTCCGGACCTGTCGAACGTTTCCAAAATGGTCAATATGGATAAAATTTTAACATTTAATCTTTTGACTCTAAATGACTGTTGGATGTGAATTATGACTTTTTCAACTAAATCAAGTGTGTTTAAAGTCATTTATGTGCCTGAAATTGGTCAAAATTGAAGCTTTTGAGTAAGCAAAACTCTGTAAAAATGGCCATTTTGGTCACTCTGAGGGGTTAAAAAGTGGTTATTCAACATGAGGCATGATCCAATTGACATTTTGAATCATTTTTGGTACAGTCCCAAAAATCCATTTTCTGATGAAAAACGATGACTCCGGACCTGTCAAACGATTCCAAAATGGTCAATATGGATGAAATTTTAACATGTAATCTTTTGACTCTAAATGACTGTTGGATGTGAATTATGACTTTTTCAACTAAAATAAGTGTGTTTAAAATCATTTATGCGCCTGAAATTGGTCAAAATTAAAGCTTTTGAGTAAGCAAAACTCTGTAAAAATGGCCATTTTGGTCACTCTGAGGGGTTAAAAAGTGGTTATTCAACATGAGGCACGATCCAATTGACATTTTGAATCATTTTTGGTACAGTCCCAAAAATCAATTTTCTGATGAAAAACGATGACTCCGGACCTGTCGAACGTTTCCAAAATGGTCAATATGGATGAAATTTTAACATTTAATCTTTTGACTCTAAATGACTGTTGGATGTGAATTATGACTTTTTCAACTAAAATAAGTGTGTTTAAAGTCATTTATGTGCCTGAAATTGGTCAAAATTGAAGCTTTTGAGTAAGCAAAACTCTGTAAAAATGGCCATTTTGGTCACTCTGAGGGGTTAAAAAGTGGTTATTCAACATGAGGCACGATCCAATTGACATTTTGAATCATTTTTGGTACAGTCCCAAAAATCCATTTTCTGATGAAAAACGATGACTCCGGACCTGTCGAACGTTCCCAAAATGGTCAATATGGATGAAATTTTAACATTTAATCTTTTGACTCCAAATGACTGTTGGATGTGAATTATGACCTTTTCGACTAAAATAAGTGTGTTTAAAGTCATTTCTGTGCCTGAAATTGGTCAAAATTGAAGCTTTTGAGTAAGCGAAACTCTGTAAAAATGGCAATGTTGGTCACTCTGAGGGGTTAAAAAGTGGTTATTCAACATGAGGCACGATCCATTTGACATTTTGAATCATTTTTGGTACAGTCCCAAAAATCCATTTTCTGATGAAAAACGATGACTCCGGACCTGTCGAACATTCCCAAAATGGTCAATATGGATGAAATTTTAACATTTAATCTTTTGACTCCAAGTGACTGTTGGATGTGAATTATGACTTTTTCAACTAAAATAAGTGTGTTTAAAATCATTTATGCGCCTGAAATTGGTCAAAATTTAAGCTTTTGAGTAAGCGAAACTCTGTAAAAATGGCAATGTTGGTCACTCTGAGGGGTTAAAAAGTGGTTATTCAACATGAGGCACGATCCATTTGACATTTTGAATCATTTTTGGTACAGTCCCAAAAATCCATTTTCTGATGAAAAACGATGACTCCGGACCTGTCGAACATTCCCAAAATGGTCAATATGGATGAAATTTTAACATTTAATCTTTTGACTCCAAGTGACTGTTGGATGTGAATTATGACTTTTTCAACTAAAATAAGTGTGTTTAAAGTCATTTATGTGCCTGAAATTGGTCAAAATTTAAGCTTTTGAATAAGCAAAAACTCTGTAAAAATGGCAATTTTGGTCACTCTGAGGGGTTAAAAAGTGGTTATTCAACTTTAGGCACGATCCATTTGAAATTTTGAATCATTTTTGGTACAGTCCCAAAAATCCATTTTCTGATGAAAAACGATGACTCCGGACCTGTCGAACGTTCCCAAAATGGTCAATATGGATGAAATTTTAACATTTAATCTTTTGACTCCAAATGACTGTTGGATGGGAATTATGACTTTTTCAACTAAAATAAGTGTGTTTAAAGTCATTTATGTGCCTGAAATTGGTCAAAATTGAAGCTTTTGAGTAAGCAAAACTCTGTAAAAATGGCCATTTTGGTCACTCTGAGGGGTTAAAAAGTGGTTATTCAACATGAGGCACGATCCATTTGACATTTTGAATCATTTTTGGTACAGTCCCAAAAATCAATTTTCTGATGAAAAACGATGACTCCGGACCTGTCGAACGTTTCCAAAATGGTCAATATGGATAAAATTTTAACATTTAATCTTTTGACTCTAAATGACTGTTGGATGTGAATTATGACTTTTTCAACTAAATCAAGTGTGTTTAAAGTCATTTATGTGCCTGAAATTGGTCAAAATTGAAGCTTTTGAGTAAGCAAAACTCTGTAAAAATGGCCATTTTGGTCACTCTGAGGGGTTAAAAAGTGGTTATTCAACATGAGGCACGATCCAATTGACATTTTGAATCATTTTTGGTACAGTCCCAAAAATCCATTTTCTGATGAAAAACGATGACTCCGGACCTGTCGAACGTTCCCAAAATGGTCAATATGGATGAAATTTTAACATTTAATCTTTTGACTCCAAATGACTGTTGGATGGGAATTATGACTTTTTCAACTAAAATAAGTGTGTTTAAAGTCATTTATGTGCCTGAAATTGGTCAAAATTGAAGCTTTTGAGTAAGCAAAACTCTGTAAAAATGGCCATTTTGGTCACTCTGAGGGGTTAAAAAGTGGTTATTCAACATGAGGCACGATCCATTTGACATTTTGAATCATTTTTGGTACAGTCCCAAAAATCCATTTTCTGATGAAAAACGATGACTCCGGACCTGTCGAACGTTCACAAAATGGTCAATATGGATGAAATTTTAACATTTAATCTTTAGACTCTAAATGACTGTTGGATGTGAATTATGACTTTTTCAACTAAAATAAGTGTGTTTAAAGTCATTTATGTGCCTGAAATTGGTTACAATTAAAGCTTTTGAATAAGCAAAAACTCTGTAAAAATGGCAATTTTGGTCACTCTGAGGGGTTAAAAAGTGGTTATTCAACATGAGGCACGATCCATTTGACATTTTGAATCATTTTTGGTACAGTCCCAAAAATCCATTTTCTGATGAAAAACGATGATTCCGGACCTGTCGAACGTTTCCAAAATGGTCAATATGGATACAATTTTAACATTTAATCTTTTGACTCTAAATGACTGTTGGATGTGAATTATGACTTTTTCAACTAAATCAAGTGTGTTTAAAGTCATTTATGTGCCTGAAATTGGTCAAAATTGAAGCTTTTGAGTAAGCAAAACTCTGTAAAAATGGCCATTTTGGTCACTCTGAGGGGTTAAAAAGTGGTTATTCAACATGAGGCATGATCCAATTGACATTTTGAATCATTTTTGGTACAGTCCCAAAAATCCATTTTCTGATGAAAAACGATGACTCCGGACCTGTCGAACGATTCCAAAATGGTCAATATGGATGAAATTTTAACATGTAATCTTTTGACTCTAAATGACTGTTGGATGTGAATTATGACTTTTTCAACTAAAATAAGTGTGTTTAAAATCATTTATGCGCCTGAAATTGGTCAAAATTTAAGCTTTTGAGTAAGCAAAACTCTGTAAAAATGGCCATTTTGGTCACTCTGAGGGGTTAAAAAGTGGTTATTCAACATGAGGCACGATCCAATTGACATTTTGAATCATTTTTGGTACAGTCCCAAAAATCAATTTTCTGATGAAAAACGATGACTCCGGACCTGTCGAACGTTTCCAAAATGGTCAATATGGATGAAATTTTAACATTTAATCTTTTGACTCTAAATGACTGTTGGATGTGAATTATGACTTTTTCAACTAAAATAAGTGTGTTTAAAGTCATTTATGTGCCTGAAATTGGTCAAAATTGAAGCTTTTGAGTAAGCAAAACTCTGTAAAAATGGCCATTTTGGTCACTCTGAGGGGTTAAAAAGTGGTTATTCAACATGAGGCACGATCCAATTGACATTTTGAATCATTTTTGGTACAGTCCCAAAAATCCATTTTCTGATGAAAAACGATGACTCCGGACCTGTCGAACGTTCCCAAAATGGTCAATATGGATGAAATTTTAACATTTAATCTTTTGACTCCAAATGACTGTTGGATGTGAATTATGACCTTTTCGACTAAAATAAGTGTGTTTAAAGTCATTTATGTGCCTGAAATTGGTCAAAATTGAAGCTTTTGAGTAAGCAAAACTCTGTAAAAATGGCCATTTTGGTCACTCTGAGGGGTTAAAAAGTGGTTATTCAACATGAGGCACGATCCATTTGACATTTTGAATCATTTTTGGTACAGTCCCAAAAATCCATTTTCTGATGAAAAACGATGACTCCGGACCTGTCGAACGTTCACAAAATGGTCAATATGGATGAAATTTTAACATTTAATCTTTAGACTCTAAATGACTGTTGGATGTGAATTATGACTTTTTCAACTAAAATAAGTGTGTTTAAAGTCATTTATGTGCCTGAAATTGGTCACAATTAAAGCTTTTGAATAAGCAAAAACTCTGTAAAAATGGCCAATTTTGGTCACTCTGAGGGGTTAAAAAGTGGTTATTCAACATGAGGCACGATCCATTTGACATTTTGAATCATTTTTGGTACAGTCCCAAAAATCCATTTTCTGATGAAAAACGATGATTCCGGACCTGTCGAACGTTTCCAAAATGGTCAATATGGATAACATTTTAACATTTAATCTTTTGACTCTAAATGACTGTTGGATGTGAATTATGACTTTTTCAACTAAATCAAGTGTGTTTAAAGTCATTTATGTGCCTGAAATTGGTCAAAATTGAAGCTTTTGAGTAAGCAAAACTCTGTAAAAATGGCCATTTTGGTCACTCTGAGGGGTTAAAAAGTGGTTATTCAACATGAGGCATGATCCAATTGACATTTTGAATCATTTTTGGTACAGTCCCAAAAATCCATTTTCTGATGAAAAACGATGACTCCGGACCTGTCAAACGATTCCAAAATGGTCAATATGGATGAAATTTTAACATGTAATCTTTTGACTCTAAATGACTGTTGGATGTGAATTATGACTTTTTCAACTAAAATAAGTGTGTTTAAAATCATTTATGCGCCTGAAATTGGTCACAATTAAAGCTTTTGAGTAAGCAAAACTCTGTAAAAATGGCCATTTTGGTCACTCTGAGGGGTTAAAAAGTGGTTATTCAACATGAGGCACGATCCAATTGACATTTTGAATCATTTTTGGTACAGTCCCAAAAATCAATTTTCTGATGAAAAATGATGACTCCGGACCTGTCGAACGTTTCCAAAATGGTCAATATGGATGAAATTTTAACATTTAATCTTTTGACTCTAAATGACTGTTGGATGTGAATTATGACTTTTTCAACTAAAATAAGTGTGTTTAAAGTCATTTATGTGCCTGAAATTGGTCAAAATTGAAGCTTTTGAGTAAGCAAAACTCTGTAAAAATGGCCATTTTGGTCACTCTGAGGGGTTAAAAAGTGGTTATTCAACATGAGGCACGATCCAATTGACATTTTGAATCATTTTTGGTACAGTCCCAAAAATCCATTTTCTGATGAAAAACGATGACTCCGGACCTGTCGAACGTTCCCAAAATGGTCAATATGGATGAAATTTTAACATTTAATCTTTTGACTCCAAATGACTGTTGGATGTGAATTATGACCTTTTCGACTAAAATAAGTGTGTTTAAAGTCATTTCTGTGCCTGAAATTGGTCAAAATTGAAGCTTTTGAGTACGCGAAACTCTGTAAAAATGACAATGTTGGTCACTCTGAGGGGTTAAAAAGTGGTTATTCAACATGAGGCACGATCCATTTGACATTTTGAATCATTTTTGGTACAGTCCCAAAAATCCATTTTCTGATGAAAAACGATGACTCCGGACCTGTCGAACATTCCCAAAATGGTCAATATGGATGAAATTTTAACATTTAATCTTTTGACTCCAAGTGACTGTTGGATGTGAATTATGACTTTTTCAACTAAAATAAGTGTGTTTAAAGTCATTTATGTGCCTGAAATTGGTCAAAATTAAAGCTTTTGAATAAGCAAAAACTCTGTAAAAATGGCAATTTTGGTCACTCTGAGGGGTTAAAAAGTGGTTATTCAACATGAGGCACGATCCATTTGACATTTTGAATCATTTTTGGTACAGTCCCAAAAAATCCATTTTCTGATGAAAAACGATGACTCCGGACCTGTCGAACGTTCACAAAATGGTCAATATGGATGAAATTTTAACATTTAATCTTTAGACTCTAAATGACTGTTGGATGTGAATTATGACTTTTTCAACTAAAATAAGTGTGTTTAAAGTCATTTATGTGCCTGAAATTGGTCACAATTAAAGCTTTTGAATAAGCAAAAACTCTGTAAAAATGGCAATTTTGGTCACTCTGAGGGGTTAAAAAGTGGTTATTCAACATGAGGCACGATCCATTTGACATTTTGAATCATTTTTGGTACAGTCCCAAAAATCTATTTTCTGATGAAAAACGATGATTCCGGACCTGTCGAACGTTTCCAAAATGGTCAATATGGATACAATTTTAACATTTAATCTTTTGACTCTAAATGACTGTTGGATGTGAATTATGACTTTTTCAACTAAATCAAGTGTGTTTAAAGTCATTTATGTGCCTGAAATTGGTCAAAATTGAAGCTTTTGAGTAAGCAAAACTCTGTAAAAATGGCCATTTTGGTCACTCTTAGGGGTTAAAAAGTGGTTATTCAACATGAGGCATGATCCAATTGACATTTTGAATCATTTTTGGTACAGTCCCAAAAATCCATTTTCTGATGAGAAACGATGACTCCGGACCTGTCGAACGATTCCAAAATGGTCAATATGGATGAAATTTTAACATGTAATCTTTTGACTCTAAATGACTGTTGGATGTGAATTATGACTTTTTCAACTAAAATAAGTGTGTTTAAAATCATTTATGCGCCTGAAATTGGTCAAAATTAAAGCTTTTGAGTAAGCAAAACTCTGTAAAAATGGCCATTTTGGTCACTCTGAGGGGTTAAAAAGTGGTTATTCAACATGAGGCACGATCCAATTGACATTTTGAATCATTTTTGATACAGTCCCAAAAATCAATTTTCTGATGAAAAACGATGACTCCGGACCTGTCGAACGTTCCCAAAATGGTCAATATGGATGAAATTTTAACATGTAATCTTTTGACTCTAAATGACTGTTGGATGTGAATTATGACTTTTTCAACTAAAATAAGTGTGTTTAAAATCATTTATGCGCCTGAAATTGGTCAAAATTAAAGCTTTTGAGTAAGCAAAACTCTGTAAAAATGGCCATTTTGGTCACTCTGAGGGGTTAAAAAGTGGTTATTCAACATGAGGCACGATCCAATTGACATTTTGAATCATTTTTGGTACAGTCCCAAAAATCAATTTTCTGATGAAAAACGATGACTCCGGACCTGTCGAACGTTTCCAAAATGGTCAATATGGATGAAATTTTAACATTTAATCTTTTGACTCTAAATGACTGTTGGATGTGAATTATGACTTTTTCAACTAAAATAAGTGTGTTTAAAGTCATTTATGTGCCTGAAATTGGTCAAAATTGAAGCTTTTGAGTAAGCAAAACTCTGTAAAAATGGCCATTTTGGTCACTCTGAGGGGTTAAAAAGTGGTTATTCAACATGAGGCACGATCCAATTGACATTTTGAATCATTTTTGGTACAGTCCCAAAAATCCATTTTCTGATGAAAAACGATGACTCCGGACCTGTCGAACGTTCCCAAAATGGTCAATATGGATGAAATTTTAACATTTAATCTTTTGACTCCAAATGACTGTTGGATGTGAATTATGACCTTTTCGACTAAAATAAGTGTGTTTAAAGTCATTTCTGTGCCTGAAATTGGTCAAAATTGAAGCTTTTGAGTAAGCGAAACTCTGTAAAAATGGCAATGTTGGTCACTCTGAGGGGTTAAAAAGTGGTTATTCAACATGAGGCACGATCCATTTGACATTTTGAATCATTTTTGGTACAGTCCCAAAAATCCATTTTCTGATGAAAAACGATGACTCCGGACCTGTCGAACATTCCCAAAATGGTCAATATGGATGAAATTTTAACATTTAATCTTTTGACTCCAAGTGACTGTTGGATGTGAATTATGACTTTTTCAACTAAAATAAGTGTGTTTAAAATCATTTATGCGCCTGAAATTGGTCAAAATTTAAGCTTTTGAGTAAGCGAAACTCTGTAAAAATGGCAATGTTGGTCACTCTGAGGGGTTAAAAAGTGGTTATTCAACATGAGGCACGATCCATTTGACATTTTGAATCATTTTTGGTACAGTCCCAAAAATCCATTTTCTGATGAAAAACGATGACTCCGGACCTGTCGAACATTCCCAAAATGGTCAATATGGATGAAATTTTAACATTTAATCTTTTGACTCCAAGTGACTGTTGGATGTGAATTATGACTTTTTCAACTAAAATAAGTGTGTTTAAAGTCATTTATGTGCCTGAAATTGGTCAAAATTTAAGCTTTTGAATAAGCAAAAACTCTGTAAAAATGGCAATTTTGGTCACTCTGAGGGGTTAAAAAGTGGTTATTCAACTTTAGGCACGATCCATTTGAAATTTTGAATCATTTTTGGTACAGTCCCAAAAATCCATTTTCTGATGAAAAACGATGACTCCGGACCTGTCGAACGTTCCCAAAATGGTCAATATGGATGAAATTTTAACATTTAATCTTTTGACTCCAAATGACTGTTGGATGGGAATTATGACTTTTTCAACTAAAATAAGTGTGTTTAAAGTCATTTATGTGCCTGAAATTGGTCAAAATTGAAGCTTTTGAGTAAGCAAAACTCTGTAAAAATGGCCATTTTGGTCACTCTGAGGGGTTAAAAAGTGGTTATTCAACATGAGGCACGATCCATTTGACATTTTGAATCATTTTTGGTACAGTCCCAAAAATCAATTTTCTGATGAAAAACGATGACTCCGGACCTGTCGAACGTTTCCAAAATGGTCAATATGGATAAAATTTTAACATTTAATCTTTTGACTCTAAATGACTGTTGGATGTGAATTATGACTTTTTCAACTAAATCAAGTGTGTTTAAAGTCATTTATGTGCCTGAAATTGGTCAAAATTGAAGCTTTTGAGTAAGCAAAACTCTGTAAAAATGGCCATTTTGGTCACTCTGAGGGGTTAAAAAGTGGTTATTCAACATGAGGCACGATCCAATTGACATTTTGAATCATTTTTGGTACAGTCCCAAAAATCCATTTTCTGATGAAAAACGACTCCGGACCTGTCGAACGTTCCCAAAATGGTCAATATGGATGAAATTTTAACATTTAATCTTTTGACTCCAAATGACTGTTGGATGGGAATTATGACTTTTTCAACTAAAATAAGTGTGTTTAAAGTCATTTATGTGCCTGAAATTGGTCAAAATTGAAGCTTTTGAGTAAGCAAAACTCTGTAAAAATGGCCATTTTGGTCACTCTGAGGGGTTAAAAAGTGGTTATTCAACATGAGGCACGATCCATTTGACATTTTGAATCATTTTTGGTACAGTCCCAAAAATCCATTTTCTGATGAAAAACGATGACTCCGGACCTGTCGAACGTTCACAAAATGGTCAATATGGATGAAATTTTAACATTTAATCTTTAGACTCTAAATGACTGTTGGATGTGAATTATGACTTTTTCAACTAAATCAAGTGTGTTTAAAGTCATTTATGTGCCTGAAATTGGTCAAAATTGAAGCTTTTGAGTAAGCAAAACTCTGTAAAAATGGCCATTTTGGTCACTCTGAGGGGTTAAAAAGTGGTTATTCAACATGAGGCATGATCCAATTGACATTTTGAATCATTTTTGGTACAGTCCCAAAAATCCATTTTCTGATGAAAAACGATGACTCCGGACCTGTCGAACGATTCCAAAATGGTCAATATGGATGAAATTTTAACATGTAATCTTTTGACTCTAAATGACTGTTGGATGTGAATTATGACTTTTTCAACTAAAATAAGTGTGTTTAAAATCATTTATGCGCCTGAAATTGGTCAAAATTTAAGCTTTTGAGTAAGCAAAACTCTGTAAAAATGGCCATTTTGGTCACTCTGAGGGGTTAAAAAGTGGTTATTCAACATGAGGCACGATCCAATTGACATTTTGAATCATTTTTGGTACAGTCCCAAAAATCAATTTTCTGATGAAAAACGATGACTCCGGACCTGTCGAACGTTCCCAAAATGGTCAATATGGATGAAATTTTAACATTTAATCTTTTGACTCCAAATGACTGTTGGATGTGAATTATGACCTTTTCGACTAAAATAAGTGTGTTTAAAGTCATTTCTGTGCCTGAAATTGGTCAAAATTGAAGCTTTTGAGTAAGCGAAACTCTGTAAAAATGACAATGTTGGTCACTCTGAGGGGTTAAAAAGTGGTTATTCAACATGAGGCACGATCCATTTGACATTTTGAATCATTTTTGGTACAGTCCCAAAAATCCATTTTCTGATGAAAAACGATGACTCCGGACCTGTCGAACATTCCCAAAATGGTCAATATGGATGAAATTTTAACATTTAATCTTTTGACTCCAAGTGACTGTTGGATGTGAATTATGACTTTTTCAACTAAAATAAGTGTGTTTAAAGTCATTTATGTGCCTGAAATTGGTCAAAATTAAAGCTTTTGAATAAGCAAAAACTCTGTAAAAATGGCAATTTTGGTCACTCTGAGGGGTTAAAAAGTGGTTATTCAACATGAGGCACGATCCATTTGACATTTTGAATCATTTTTGGTACAGTCCCAAAAATCCATTTTCTGATGAAAAACGATGACTCCGGACCTGTCGAACGTTCACAAAATGGTCAATATGGATGAAATTTTAACATTTAATCTTTAGACTCTAAATGACTGTTGGATGTGAATTATGACTTTTTCAACTAAAATAAGTGTGTTTAAAGTCATTTATGTGCCTGAAATTGGTCACAATTAAAGCTTTTGAGTAAGCAAAACTCTGTAAAAATGGCCATTTTGGTCACTCTGAGGGGTTAAAAAGTGGTTATTCAACATGAGGCACGATCCATTTGACATTTTGAATCATTTTTGGTACAGTCCCAAAAATCAATTTTCTGATGAAAAACGATGACTCCGGACCTGTCGAACGTTTCCAAAATGGTCAATATGGATAAAATTTTAACATTTAATCTTTTGACTCTAAATGACTGTTGGATGTGAATTATGACTTTTTCAACTAAATCAAGTGTGTTTAAAGTCATTTATGTGCCTGAAATTGGTCAAAATTGAAGCTTTTGAGTAAGCAAAACTCTGTAAAAATGGCCATTTTGGTCACTCTGAGGGGTTAAAAAGTGGTTATTCAACATGAGGCACGATCCAATTGACATTTTGAATCATTTTTGGTACAGTCCCAAAAATCCATTTTCTGATGAAAAACGACTCCGGACCTGTCGAACGTTCCCAAAATGGTCAATATGGATGAAATTTTAACATTTAATCTTTTGACTCCAAATGACTGTTGGATGGGAATTATGACTTTTTCAACTAAAATAAGTGTGTTTAAAGTCATTTATGTGCCTGAAATTGGTCAAAATTGAAGCTTTTGAGTAAGCAAAACTCTGTAAAAATGGCCATTTTGGTCACTCTGAGGGGTTAAAAAGTGGTTATTCAACATGAGGCACGATCCATTTG
The DNA here is from genome assembly GCF_964263255.1 of Lissotriton vulgaris. NCBI lineage: Eukaryota > Metazoa > Chordata > Amphibia > Caudata > Salamandridae > Lissotriton > Lissotriton vulgaris. The sequence continues at coordinate 212,675 of NW_028249200.1, forward strand.
ACATTTTGAATCATTTTTGGTACAGTCCCAAAAATCCATTTTCTGATGAAAAACGATGACTCCGGACCTGTCGAACGTTCACAAAATGGTCAATATGGATGAAATTTTAACATTTAATCTTTAGACTCTAAATGACTGTTGGATGTGAATTATGACTTTTTCAACTAAATCAAGTGTGTTTAAAGTCATTTATGTGCCTGAAATTGGTCAAAATTGAAGCTTTTGAGTAAGCAAAACTCTGTAAAAATGGCCATTTTGGTCACTCTGAGGGGTTAAAAAGTGGTTATTCAACATGAGGCATGATCCAATTGACATTTTGAATCATTTTTGGTACAGTCCCAAAAATCCATTTTCTGATGAAAAACGATGACTCCGGACCTGTCGAACGATTCCAAAATGGTCAATATGGATGAAATTTTAACATGTAATCTTTTGACTCTAAATGACTGTTGGATGTGAATTATGACTTTTTCAACTAAAATAAGTGTGTTTAAAATCATTTATGCGCCTGAAATTGGTCAAAATTTAAGCTTTTGAGTAAGCAAAACTCTGTAAAAATGGCCATTTTGGTCACTCTGAGGGGTTAAAAAGTGGTTATTCAACATGAGGCACGATCCAATTGACATTTTGAATCATTTTTGGTACAGTCCCAAAAATCAATTTTCTGATGAAAAACGATGACTCCGGACCTGTCGAACGTTCCCAAAATGGTCAATATGGATGAAATTTTAACATTTAATCTTTTGACTCCAAATGACTGTTGGATGTGAATTATGACCTTTTCGACTAAAATAAGTGTGTTTAAAGTCATTTCTGTGCCTGAAATTGGTCAAAATTGAAGCTTTTGAGTAAGCGAAACTCTGTAAAAATGACAATGTTGGTCACTCTGAGGGGTTAAAAAGTGGTTATTCAACATGAGGCACGATCCATTTGACATTTTGAATCATTTTTGGTACAGTCCCAAAAATCCATTTTCTGATGAAAAACGATGACTCCGGACCTGTCGAACATTCCCAAAATGGTCAATATGGATGAAATTTTAACATTTATTCTTTTGACTCCAAGTGACTGTTGGATGTGAATTATGACTTTTTCAACTAAAATAAGTGTGTTTAAAGTCATTTATGTGCCTGAAATTGGTCAAAATTAAAGCTTTTGAATAAGCAAAAACTCTGTAAAAATGGCAATTTTGGTCACTCTGAGGGGTTAAAAAGTGGTTATTCAACATGAGGCACGATCCATTTGACATTTTGAATCATTTTTGGTACAGTCCCAAAAATCCATTTTCTGATGAAAAACGATGACTCCGGACCTGTCGAACGTTCACAAAATGGTCAATATGGATGAAATTTTAACATTTAATCTTTAGACTCTAAATGACTGTTGGATGTGAATTATGACTTTTTCAACTAAAATAAGTGTGTTTAAAGTCATTTATGTGCCTGAAATTGGTCACAATTAAAGCTTTTGAATAAGCAAAAACTCTGTAAAAATGGCAATTTTGGTCACTCTGAGGGGTTAAAAAGTGGTTATTCAACATGAGGCACGATCCATTTGACATTTTGAATCATTTTTGGTACAGTCCCAAAAATCTATTTTCTGATGAAAAACGATGATTCCGGACCTGTCGAACGTTTCCAAAATGGTCAATATGGATACAATTTTAACATTTAATCTTTTGACTCTAAATGACTGTTGGATGTGAATTATGACTTTTTCAACTAAAATAAGTGTGTTTAAAATCATTTATGCGCCTGAAATTGGTCAAAATTAAAGCTTTTGAGTAAGCAAAACTCTGTAAAAATGGCCATTTTGGTCACTCTGAGGGGTTAAAAAGTGGTTATTCAACATGAGGCACGATCCAATTGACATTTTGAATCATTTTTGATACAGTCCCAAAAATCAATTGTCTGATGAAAAACGATGACTCCGGACCTGTCGAACGTTCCCAAAATGGTCAATATGGATGAAATTTTAACATTTAATCTTTTGACTCCAAATGACTGTTGGATGTGAATTATGACCTTTTCGACTAAAATAAGTGTGTTTAAAGTCATTTCTGTGCCTGAAATTGGTCAAAATTGAAGCTTTTGAGTAAGCGAAACTCTGTAAAAATGGCAATGTTGGTCACTCTGAGGGGTTAAAAAGTGGTTATTCAACATGAGGCACGATCCATTTGACATTTTGAATCATTTTTGGTACAGTCCCAAAAATCCATTTTCTGATGAAAAACGATGACTCCGGACCTGTCGAACATTCCCAAAATGGTCAATATGGATGAAATTTTAACATTTAATCTTTTGACTCCAAGTGACTGTTGGATGTGAATTATGACTTTTTCAACTAAAATAAGTGTGTTTAAAGTCATTTATGTGCCTGAAATTGGTCAAAATTAAAGCTTTTGAATAAGCAAAAACTCTGTAAAAATGGCAATTTTGGTCACTCTGAGGGGTTAAAAAGTGGTTATTCAACATGAGGCACGATCCATTTGACATTTTGAATCATTTTTGGTACAGTCCGAAAAATCCATTTTCTGATGAAAAACGATGACTCCGGACCTGTCGAACGTTCCCAAAATGGTCAATATGGATGAAATTTTAACATTTAATCTTTTGACTCCAAATGACTGTTGGATGGGAATTATGACTTTTTCAACTAAAATAAGTGTGTTTAAAGTCATTTATGTGCCTGAAATTGGTCAAAATTGAAGCTTTTTAGTAAGCAAAACTCTGTAAAAATGGCCATTTTGGTCACTCTGAGGGGTTAAAAAGTGGTTATTCAACATGAGGCACGATCCATTTGACATTTTGAATCATTTTTGGTACAGTCCCAAAAATCCATTTTCTGATGACTGGTCATCTTCTCCTTTTCTTTCCGGGCGACCAACTGACTGATGAAAAACGATGACTCCGGACCTGTCGAACGTTCACAAAATGGTCAATATGGATGAAATTTTAACATTTAATCTTTAGACTCTAAATGACTGTTGGATGTGAATTATGACTTTTTCAACTAAAATAAGTGTGTTTAAAGTCATTTATGTGCCTGAAATTGGTCACAATTAAAGCTTTTGAATAAGCAAAAACTCTGTAAAAATGGCAATTTTGGTCACTCTGAGGGGTTAAAAAGTGGTTATTCAACATGAGGCACGATCCATTTGACATTTTGAATCATTTTTGGTACAGTCCCAAAAATCTATTTTCTGATGAAAAACGATGATTCCGGACCTGTCGAACGTTTCCAAAATGGTCAATATGGATAAAATTTTAACATTTAATCTTTTGACTCTAAATGACTGTTGGATGTGAATTATGACTTTTTCAACTAAATCAAGTGTGTTTAAAGTCATTTATGTGCCTGAAATTGGTCAAAATTGAAGCTTTTGAGTAAGCAAAACTCTGTAAAAATGGCCATTTTGGTCACTCTGAGGGGTTAAAAAGTGGTTATTCAACATGAGGCATGATCCAATTGACATTTTGAATCATTTTTGGTACAGTCCCAAAAATCCATTTTCTGATGAAAAACGATGACTCCGGACCTGTCGAACGATTCCAAAATGGTCAATATGGATGAAATTTTAACATGTAATCTTTTGACTCTAAATGACTGTTGGATGTGAATAATGACTTTTTCAACTAAAATAAGTGTGTTTAAAGTCATTTATGTGCCTGAAATTGGTCAAAATTGAAGCTTTTGAGTAAGCAAAACTCTGTAAAAATGGCCATTTTGGTCACTCTGAGGGGTTAAAAAGTGGTTATTCAACATGAGGCACGATCCAATTGACATTTTGAATCATTTTTGGTACAGTCCCAAAAATCCATTTTCTGATGAAAAACGATGACTCCGGACCTGTCGAACGTTCCCAAAATGGTCAATATGGATGAAATTTTAACATTTAATCTTTTGACTCCAAATGACTGTTGGATGTGAATTATGACCTTTTCGACTAAAATAAGTGTGTTTAAAGTCATTTCTGTGCCTGAAATTGGTCAAAATTGAAGCTTTTGAGTAAGCGAAACTCTGTAAAAATGGCAATGTTGGTCACTCTGAGGGGTTAAAAAGTGGTTATTCAACATGAGGCACGATCCATTTGACATTTTGAATCATTTTTGGTACACTCCTTGCTATGTACGGTTAATCCACTTTCCTCGCCCCAAGACCGCTTTGAAGCTCTCTACTTCTGTATCACATGTGCCCCTTCAGTCTCTTTCACGGGTATATTGATCTATAGGCCGCCTGGTCACAGAGCTAATTTTGCCTCGGACATATTGAGAATCCTTGAACCCTACTTCGGAAAGCCCTCCTTCACCATTTTAGGTGACCTTAATTTCCATCTCGATGAGGTTCACTCTAAGGATACTATATCTTTGGTTGAATCTCTCGGAGCTTGTGATCTCATCCAGCTTGTTACCAACGCTACTCATATAGCAGGTCACATCCTTGACGGGGTTTTCTCCAATGATCAAAGACTCTCCAGCGGCACACCTTTACCATTGGTGTGGACAGATCATCTTGCGGTTCCTTTGCAGCTAGCCTTCTCTACTTCTTATTCGACTAAGAAAGGGACTACCCCTTTCGTGGCTAGAAGAAATTTCAGAAACCTTACTACTGAGGCTTTTGCTCCTTTTGTTCCTACACCAGAGGCTCTCTCCTTAAAAGACGCGGATGAGGCAGCACAAGATCTGCATGATTCCATCACTAATGCAGTAGAAAAACTTGCCCCTGCATCCCTGCGTTATGTAGCCCGGCAGAAACCATCAGCGCCATGGTTCTCGGACCATCTTAGAGTATTAAGACAGGGTTGCAGAAGCAGCTAGAGGAGATGGAGAAAATCCTGGGATCCCAAGGATAGGGAGGCTCACAAGTCTGCTCTACGGGAGTATAAGCAGAAGGTGATAATGGTGAAGCAGGAATACTTCTCCAACCTTACCAGCTCACTCACTTCCTCTAGGGAGCTTTTTAAAATTGCTGACTCACTATGCTCCCTCCAACTTCCTGATCCCGTAGTCAGCTCTCAACGTCTTTGTGACGACATTGCAGACTTTTTTCATACAAAAATCCTTGATATTCATACTTCCTTGGAAGTTCAACGTCTCTCCTTGGCTGAGAATCTCCCTCCAGGCATAAGTTCTTTTGAGATACTGGATATAGTCCCTTCCAGCCTCCTTTCTGTTTTTCCTTCTATGTCTCTGGAGGGATTGAATCTTCTTCTAGATAAGACGAAATCCTCCTCTCCACTAGATCCATTGCCCCTCAAAAAGCTAAAAGAGTGTAGGGACAGTCTCCTTCCTCCCCTACTTGAGGTGATGAACAAGGCAATTGCTCAAGGTACTTTTCCATCAATTTGGAAGAAGGCCATTGTGAAGCCGCTCCTTAAGAAGCCTTCACTCGATCCCGGCCTCCTGAAAAATTTTAGACCTATCTCTCTGCTCCCTGCACCTGCTAAAATTTTAGAGGCACACCTGAATCGCCATCTATCCTCTTTCCTTGAAGCCTCGGAGTATCTTGACATTACCCAGCATGGATTTCGAAAACAGCATAGTACAGAATCTGCCCTCACCTCTGTAGTCGACAACATCCGACGCAAGGTTGATGCGGGACAAACTACTGTTCTTGTGCTATTGGACCTCACGGCCGCATTTGACACTCTGTCCCCTGCCATTTTAACATCTCGGCTTAGGGAGGCAGGTGTCACTGGCCCGGCCCTGAATCTCCTCAACTCCTTTCTCCTTGATAGGGAACAGAGAGTGATGCTCGGCAACCACCTCTCCCCAGCAAAGTCCTTGCAATGTGGGGTGCCACAGGGGTCGGCATTAAGTCCGACCCTGTTCAACATCTACGTGGCCCCCCTTGCTAGGCTAGTAAGATCGCAGGGGATGGAGGTGGTATCATACGCCGATGACACCCAGATCAGGGTCTCACTCACTCAGTCCTCTGTCATAACATCTGCCTTTAGCTTCAGGTCCTGTATGCAACACGTTGCTGATTGGATGGTTACCAACTCCCTGAAGCTAAATGGCGACAAGACTGAGGTCTTGATCTTTGGGAAGGACCAAGATATCTGGTCGAGTGAGTGGTGGCCTACCTCTCTTGGCACTTGCCCCACTCCCTCTCAATCTGCCAGAAACCTGGGTGTAATGTTCGATACTTCACTCTCGATGTCCTTACAGGTGAATAGGACTGTCTCGACCTGCTGGGGCGTGATCAGGACGCTCAATAGAATTCGCAGCTATCTGTCTCTTCAAGCATGCAAGCAGATTGCAGTCGCCCTTGTTGGTTCCAGGTTGGACTATTGCAACTCTCTCTACATGGAATCTAACAAGGGCCTCATACATCGACTGCAAATCGTGCAGAACGCTGCTGCACGCTTTGTCCTGGATCTTCCCAGGTCCTCTTCTGCTACTGCTGCGAGGAGAGACCTTCATTGGCTGCCGATTCAGCACAGAATTTATTTCAAAATTCTGTGTTTGACCTATAGAGCACTCGAGGATGGATCTAAAGGCGCTATCAGCTCCCTGCTTACCCGCTACCACCCCCCAAGGTGTTTGCGCTCTTCGGGACTATTCCAACTTGTTGTCCCTCGTTTTAAGCTCACCAGATGGGGAGCCAGGGCTTTTTCAGTCGTTGCTCCACAACTCTGGAACACCCTGCCGATGGAGATGAAGACCTTACCCTCTCTAGCGCTGTTTAAAAAGGCCCTAAAAACGTGGTGCTTTTCTAGAGCCTACACAGATTGAGCTGCAGGGGCTTTGTTATGAGTTGGATTTGAATTAGGCGCCTTGACGCCCATTGGGCTATGTTTGCGCATGATAAGACCCCTTTTATTAGTCCCAAAAATCCATTTTCTGATGAAAAACGATGACTCCGGACCTGTCGAACGTTCCCAAAATGGTCAATATGGATGAAATTTTAACATTTAATCTTTAGACTCTAAATGACTGTTGGATGTGAATTATGACTTTTTCAACTAAAATAAGTGTGTTTAAAGTCATTTATGTGCCTGAAATTGGTCAAAATTGAAGCTTTTGAGTAAGCAAAACTCTGTAAAAATGGCCATTTTGGTCACTCTGAGGGGTTAAAAAGTGGTTATTCAACATGAGGCACGATCCATTTGACATTTTGAATCATTTTTGGTACAGTCCCAAAAATCCATTTTCTGATGAAAAACGATGACTCCGGACCTGTCGAACGTTCACAAAATGGTCAATATGGATGAAATTTTAACATTTAATCTTTAGACTCTAAATGACTGTTGGATGTGAATTATGACTTTTTCAACTAAAATAAGTGTGTTTAAAGTCATTTATGTGCCTGAAATTGGTCACAATTAAAGCTTTTGAATAAGCAAAAACTCTGTAAAAATGGCAATTTTGGTCACTCTGAGGGGTTAAAAAGTGGTTATTCAACATGAGGCACGATCCATTTGACATTTTGAATCATTTTTGGTACAGTCCCAAAAATCCATTTTCTGATGAAAAACGATGATTCCGGACCTGTCGAACGTTTCCAAAATGGTCAATATGGATAAAATTTTAACATTTAATCTTTTGACTCTAAATGACTGTTGGATGTGAATTATGACTTTTCCAACTAAATCAAGTGTGTTTAAAGTCATTTATGTGCCTGAAATTGGTCAAAATTGAAGCTTTTGAGTAAGCAAAACTCTGTAAAAATGGCCATTTTGGTCACTCTGAGGGGTTAAAAAGTGGTTATTCAACATGAGGCATGATCCAATTGACATTTTGAATCATTTTTGGTACAGTCCCAAAAATCCATTTTCTGATGAAAAACGATGACTCCGGACCTGTCGAACGATTCCAAAATGGTCAATATGGATGAAATTTTAACATGTAATCTTTTGACTCTAAATGACTGTTGGATGTGAATTATGACTTTTTCAACTAAAATAAGTGTGTTTAAAATCATTCATGCGCCTGAAATTGGTCAAAATTAAAGCTTTTGAGTAAGCAAAACTCTGTAAAAATGGCCATTTTGGTCACTCTGAGGGGTTAAAAAGTGGTTATTCAACATTGAGGCACGATCCAATTGACATTTTGAATCATTTTTGGTACAGTCCCAAAAATCAATTTTCTGATGAAAAACGATGACTCCGGACCTGTCGAACGTTTCCAAAATGGTCAATATGGATGAAATTTTAACATTTAATCTTTTGACTCTAAATGACTGTTGGATGTGAATTATGACTTTTTCAACTAAAATAAGTGTGTTTAAAGTCATTTATGTGCCTGAAATTGGTCAAAATTGAAGCTTTTGAGTAAGCAAAACTCTGTAAAAATGCCCATTTTGGTCACTCTGAGGGGTTAAAAAGTGGTTATTCAACATGAGGCACGATCCAATTGACATTTTGAATCATTTTTGGTACAGTCCCAAAAATCCATTTTCTGATGAAAAACGATGACTCCGGACCTGTCGAACGTTCCCAAAATGGTCAATATGGATGAAATTTTAACATTTAATCTTTTGATTCCAAATGACTGTTGGATGTGAATTATGACCTTTTCGACTAAAATAAGTGTGTTTAAAGTCATTTCTGTGCCTGAAATTGGTCAAAATTGAAGCTTTTGAGTAAGCGAAACTCTGTAAAAATGGCAATGTTGGTCACTCTGAGGGGTTAAAAAGTGGTTATTCAACATGAGGCACGATCCATTTGACATTTTGAATCATTTTTGGTACAGTCCCAAAAATCCATTTTCTGATGAAAAACGATGACTCCGGACCTGTCGAACATTCCCAAAATGGTCAATATGGATGAAATTTTAACATTTAATCTTTTGACTCCAAGTGACTGTTGGATGTGAATTATGACTTTTTCAACTAAAATAAGTGTGTTTAAAGTCATTTATGTGCCTGAAATTGGTCAAAATTAAAGCTTTTGAATAAGCAAAAACTCTGTAAAAATGGCAATTTTGGTCACTCTGAGGGGTTAAAAAGTGGTTATTCAACATGAGGCACGATCCATTTGACATTTTGAATAATTTTTGGTACAGTCCCAAAAATCCATTTTCTGATGAAAAACGATGACTCCGGACCTGTCGAACGTTCACAAAATGGTCAATATGGATGAAATTTTAACATTTAATCTTTAGACTCTAAATGACTGTTGGATGTGAATTATGACTTTTTCAACTAAAATAAGTGTGTTTAAAGTCATTTATGTGCCTGAAATTGGTCACAATTAAAGCTTTTGAATACGCAAAAACTCTGTAAAAATGGCAATTTTGGTCACTCTGAGGGGTTAAAAAGTGGTTATTCAACATGAGGCACGATCCATTTGACATTTTGAATCATTTTTGGTACAGTCCCAAAAATCTATTTTCTGATGAAAAACGATGATTCCGGACCTGTCGAACGTTTCCAAAATGGTCAATATGGATAAAATTTTAACATTTAATCTTTTGACTCTAAATGACTGTTGGATGTGAATTATGACTTTTTCAACTAAATCAAGTGTGTTTAAAGTCATTTATGTGCCTGAAATTGGTCAAAATTGAAGCTTTTGAGTAAGCAAAACTCTGTAAAAATGGCCATTTTGGTCACTCTTAGGGGTTAAAAAGTGGTTATTCAACATGAGGCATGATCCAATTGACATTTTGAATCATTTTTGGTACAGTCCCAAAAATCCATTTTCTGATGAAAAACGATGACTCCGGACCTGTCGAACGATTCCAAAATGGTCAATATGGATGAAATTTTAACATGTAATCTTTTGACTCTAAATGACTGTTGGATGTGAATTATGACTTTTTCAACTAAAATAAGTGTGTTTAAAATCATTTATGCGCCTGAAATTGGTCAAAATTAAAGCTTTTGAGTAAGCAAAACTCTGTAAAAATGGCCATTTTGGTCACTCTGAGGGGTTAAAAAGTCGTTATTCAACATGAGGCACGATCCAATTGACATTTTGAATCATTTTTGGTACAGTCCCAAAAATCAATTTTCTGAGAAAAACGATGACTCCGGACCTGTCGAACGTTCACAAAATGGTCAATATGGATGAAATTTTAACATTTAATCTTTAGACTCTAAATGACTGTTGGATGTGAATTATGACTTTTTCAACTAAAATAAGTGTGTTTAAAGTCATTTATGTGCCTGAAATTGGTCACAATTAAAGCTTTTGAATAAGCAAAAACTCTGTAAAAATGGCAATTTTGGTCACTCTGAAGGGTTAAAAAGTGGTTATTCAACATGAGGCACGATCCAATTGACATTTTGAATCATTTTTGGTACAGTCCCAAAAATCTATTTTCTGATGAAAAACGATGATTCCGGACCTGTCGAACGTTTCCAAAATGGTCAATATGGATAAAATTTAAACATTTAATCTTTTGACTCTAAATGACTGTTGGATGTGAATTATGACTTTTTCAACTAAATCAAGTGTGTTTAAAGTCATTTATGTGCCTGAAATTGGTCAAAATTGAAGCTTTTGAGTAAGCAAAACTCTGTAAAAATGGCCATTTTGGTCACTCTGAGGGGTTAAAAAGTGGTTATTCAACATGAGGCATGATCCAATTGACATTTTGAATCATTTTTGGTACAGTCCCAAAAATCCATTTTCTGATGAAAAACGATGACTCCGGACCTGTCGAACGATTCCAAAATGGTCAATATGGATGAAATTTTAACATGTAATCTTTTGACTCTAAATGACTGTTGGATGTGAATTATGACTTTTTCAACTAAAATAAGTGTGTTTAAAATCATTTATGCGCCTGAAATTGGTCAAAATTAAAGCTTTTGAGTAAGCAAAACTCTGTAAAAATGGCCATTTTGGTCACTCTGAGGGGTTAAAAAGTGGTTATTCAACATGAGGCACGATCCAATTGACATTTTGAATCATTTTTGGTACAGTCCCAAAAATCAATTTTCTGATGAAAAACGATGACTCCGGACCTGTCGAACGTTCCCAAAATGGTCAATATGGATGAAATTTTAACATTTAATCTTTTGACTCCAAATGACTGTTGGATGTGAATTATGACCTTTTCGACTAAAATAAGTGTGTTTAAAGTCATTTCTGTGCCTGAAATTGGTCAAAATTGAAGCTTTTGAGTAAGCGAAACTCTGTAAAAATGGCAATGTTGGTCACTCTGAGGGGTTAAAAAGTGGTTATTCAACATGAGGCACGATCCATTTGACATTTTGAATCATTTTTGGTACAGTCCCAAAAATCCATTTTCTGATGAAAAACGATGACTCCGGACCTGTCGAACATTCCCAAAATGGTCAATATGGATGAAATTTTAACATTTAATCTTTTGACTCCAAGTGACTGTTGGATGTGAATTATGACTTTTTTAACTAAAATACGTGTGTTTAAAGTCATTTATGTGCCTGAAATTGGTCAAAATTAAAGCTTTTGAATAAGCAAAAACTCTGTAAAAATGGCAATTTTGGTCACTCTGAGGGGTTAAAAAGTGGTTATTCAACATGAGGCACGATCCATTTGACATTTTGAATCATTTTTGGTACAGTCCCAAAAATCCATTTTCTGATGAAAAACGATGACTCCGGACCTGTCGAACGTTCACAAAATGGTCAATATGGATGAAATTTTAACATTTAATCTTTAGACTCTAAATGACTGTTGGATGTGAATTATGACTTTTTCAACTAAAATAAGTGTGTTTAAAGTCATTTATGTGCCTGAAATTGGTCACAATTAAAGCTTTTGAATAAGCAAAAACTCTGTAAAAATGGCAATTTTGGTCACTCTGAGGGGTTAAAAAATGGTTATTCAACATGAGGCACGATCCATTTGACATTTTGAATCATTTTTGGTACAGTCCCAAAAATCTATTTTCTGATGAAAAACGATGATTCCGGACCTGTCGAACGTTTCCAAAATGGTCAATATGGATAAAATTTTAACATTTAATCTTTTGACTCTAAATGACTGTTGGATGTGAATTATGACTTTTTCAACTAAATCAAGTGTGTTTAAAGTCATTTATGTGCCTGAAATTGGTCAAAATTGAAGCTTTTGAGTAAGCAAAACTCTGTAAAAATGGCCATTTTGGTCACTCTTAGGGGTTAAAAAGTGGTTATTCAACATGAGGCATGATCCAATTGACATTTTGAATCATTTTTGGTACAGTCCCAAAAATCCATTTTCTGATGAAAAACGATGACTCCGGACCTGTCGAACGATTCCAAAATGGTCAATATGGATGAAATTTTAACATGTAATCTTTTGACTCTAAATGACTGTTGGATGTGAATTATGACTTTTTCAACTAAATCAAGTGTGTTTAAAGTCATTTATGTGCCTGAAATTGGTCAAAATTGAAGCTTTTGAGTAAGCGAAACTCTGTAAAAATGGCAATGTTGGTCACTCTGAGGGGTTAAAAAGTGGTTATTCAACATGAGGCACGATCCATTTGACATTTTGAATCATTTTTGGTACAGTCCCAAAAATCCATTTTCTGATGAAAAACGATGACTCCGGACCTGTCGAACATTCCCAAAATGGTCAATATGGATGAAATTTTAACATTTAATCTTTTGACTCCAAGTGACTGTTGGATGTGAATTATGACTTTTTCAACTAAAATAAGTGTGTTTAAAGTCATTTATGTGCCTGAAATTGGTCAAAATTAAAGCTTTTGAATAAGCAAAAACTCTGTAAAAATGGCAATTTTGGTCACTCTGAGTGGTTAAAAAGTGGTTATTCAACATGAGGCACGATCCATTTGACATTTTGAATCATTTTTGGTACAGTCCCAAAAATCCATTTTCTGATGAAAAACGATGACTCCGGACCTGTCGAACGTTCCCAAAATGGTCAATATGGATGAAATTTTAACATTTAATCTTTTGACTCCAAATGACTGTTGGATGGGAATTATGACTTTTTCAACTAAAATAAGTGTGTTTAAAGTCATTTATGTGCCTGAAATTGGTCAAAATTGAAGCTTTTGAGTAAGCAAAACTCTGTAAAAATGGCCATTTTGGTCACTCTGAGGGGTTAAAAAGTGGTTATTCAACATGAGGCACGATCCATTTGACATTTTGAATCATTTTTGGTACAGTCCCAAAAATCCATTTTCTGATGAAAAACGATGACTCCGGACCTGTCGAACGTTCACAAAATGGTCAATATGGATGAAATTTTAACATTTAATCTTTAGACTCTAAATGACTGTTGGATGTGAATTATGACTTTTTCAACTAAAATAAGTGTGTTTAAAGTCATTTATGTGCCTGAAATTGGTCACAATTAAAGCTTTTGAATAAGCAAAAACTCTGTAAAAATGGCAATTTTGGTCACTCTGAGGGGTTAAAAAGTGGTTATTCAACATGAGGCACGATCCAATTGACATTTTGAATCATTTTTGGTACAGTCCCAAAAATCAATTTTCTGATGAAAAACGATGACTCCGGACCTGTCGAACGTTTCCAAAATGGTCAATATGGATGAAATTTTAACATTTAATCTTTTGACTCTAAATGACTGTTGGATGTGAATTATGACTTTTTCAACTAAAATAAGTGTGTTTAAAGTCATTTATGTGCCTGAAATTGGTCAAAATTGAAGCTTTTGAGTAAGCAAAACTCTGTAAAAATGGCCATTTTGGTCACTCTGAGGGGTTAAAAAGTGGTTATTCAACATGAGGCACGATCCAATTGACATTTTGAATCATTTTTGGTACAGTCCCAAAAATCCATTTTCTGATGAAAAACGATGACTCCGGACCTGTCGAACATTCCCAAAATGGTCAATATGGATGAAATTTTAACATTTAATCTTTTGACTCCAAGTGACTGTTGGATGTGAATTATGACTTTTTCAACTAAATCAAGTGTGTTTAAAGTCATTTATGTGCCTGAAATTGGTCAAAATTGAAGCTTTTGAGTAAGCAAAACTCTGTAAAAATGGCCATTTTGGTCACTCTTAGGGGTTAAAAAGTGGTTATTCAACATGAGGCATGATCCAATTGACATTTTGAATCATTTTTGGTACAGTCCCAAAAATCCATTTTCTGATGAAAAACGATGACTCCGGACCTGTCGAACGATTCCAAAATGGTCAATATGGATGAAATTTTAACATGTAATCTTTTGACTCTAAATGACTGTTGGATGTGAATTATGACTTTTTCAACTAAAATAAGTGTGTTTAAAATCATTTATGCGCCTGAAATTGGTCAAAATTAAAGCTTTTGAGTAAGCAAAACTCTGTAAAAATGGCCATTTTGGTCACTCTGAGGGGTTAAAAAGTGGTTATTCAACATGAGGCACGATCCAATTGACATTTTGAATCATTTTTGGTACAGTCCCAAAAATCCATTTTCTGATGAAAAACGATGACTCCGGACCTGTCGAACATTCCCAAAATGGTCAATATGGATGAAATTTTAACATTTAATCTTTTGACTCCAAGTGACTGTTGGATGTGAATTATGACTTTTTTAACTAAAATACGTGTGTTTAAAGTCATTTATGTGCCTGAAATTGGTCAAAATTAAAGCTTTTGAATAAGCAAAAACTCTGTAAAAATGGCAATTTTGGTCACTCTGAGGGGTTAAAAAGTGGTTATTCAACATGAGGCACGATCCATTTGACATTTTGAATCATTTTTGGTACAGTCCCAAAAATCCATTTTCTGATGAAAAACGATGACTCCGGACCTGTCGAACGTTCACAAAATGGTCAATATGGATGAAATTTTAACATTTAATCTTTAGACTCTAAATGACTGTTGGATGTGAATTATGACTTTTTCAACTAAAATAAGTGTGTTTAAAGTCATTTATGTGCCTGAAATTGGTCACAATTAAAGCTTTTGAATAAGCAAAAACTCTGTAAAAATGGCAATTTTGGTCACTCTGAGGGGTTAAAAAGTGGTTATTCAACATGAGGCACGATCCATTTGACATTTTGAATCATTTTTGGTACAGTCCCAAAAATCTATTTTCTGATGAAAAACGATGATTCCGGACCTGTCGAACGTTTCCAAAATGGTCAATATGGATAAAATGTTAACATTTAATCTTTTGACTCTAAATGACTGTTGGATGTGAATTATGACTTTTTCAACTAAATCAAGTGTGTTTAAAGTCATTTATGTGCCTGAAATTGGTCAAAATTGAAGCTTTTGAGTAAGCAAAACTCTGTAAAAATGGCCATTTTGGTCACTCTTAGGGGTTAAAAAGTGGTTATTCAACATGAGGCATGATCCAATTGACATTTTGAATCATTTTTGGTACAGTCCCAAAAATCCATTTTCTGATGAAAAACGATGACTCCGGACCTGTCGAACGATTCCAAAATGGTCAATATGGATGAAATTTTAACATGTAATCTTTTGACTCTAAATGACTGTTGGATGTGAATTATGACTTTTTCAACTAAAATAAGTGTGTTTAAAGTCATTTATGTGCCTGAAATTGGTCAAAATTGAAGCTTTTGAGTAAGCAAAACTCTGTAAAAATGGCCATTTTGGTCACTCTGAGGGGTTAAAAAGTGGTTATTCAACATGAGGCACGATCCAATTGACATTTTGAATCATTTTTGGTACAGTCCCAAAAATCCATTTTCTGATGAAAAACGATGACTCCGGACCTGTCGAACGTTCCCAAAATGGTCAATATGGATGAAATTTTAACATTTAATCTTTTGACTCCAAATGACTGTTGGACGTGAATTATGACCTTTTCGACTAAAATAAGTGTGTTTAAAGTCATTTCTGTGCCTGAAATTGGTCAAAATTGAAGCTTTTGAGTAAGCGAAACTCTGTAAAAATGGCAATGTTGGTCACTCTGAGGGGTTAAAAAGTGGTTATTCAACATGAGGCACGATCCATTTGACATTTTGAATCATTTTTGGTACAGTCCCAAAAATCCATTTTCTGATGAAAAACGATGACTCCGGACCTGTCGAACATTCCCAAAATGGTCAATATGGATGAAATTTTAACATTTAATCTTTTGACTCCAAGTGACTGTTGGATGTGAATTATGACTTTTTCAACTAAAATAAGTGTGTTTAAAGTCATTTATGTGCCTGAAATTGGTCAAAATTAAAGCTTTTGAATAAGCAAAAACTCTGTAAAAATGGCAATTTTGGTCACTCTGAGTGGTTAAAAAGTGGTTATTCAACATGAGGCACGATCCATTTGACATTTTGAATCATTTTTGGTACAGTCCCAAAAATCCATTTTCTGATGAAAAACGATGACTCCGGACCTGTCGAACGTTCCCAAAATGGTCAATATGGATGAAATTTTAACATTTAATCTTTTGACTCCAAATGACTGTTGGATGGGAATTATGACTTTTTCAACTAAAATAAGTGTGTTTAAAGTCATTTATGTGCCTGAAATTGGTCAAAATTGAAGCTTTTGAGTAAGCAAAACTCTGTAAAAATTGCCATTTTGGTCACTCTGAGGGGTTAAAAAGTGGTTATTCAACATGAGGCACGATCCATTTGACATTTTGAATCATTTTTGGTACAGTCCCAAAAATCCATTTTCTGATGAAAAACGATGACTCCGGACCTGTCGAACGTTCACAAAATGGTCAATATGGATGAAATTTTAACATTTAATCTTTAGAC
This sequence comes from Lissotriton vulgaris, assembly GCF_964263255.1. Lineage (NCBI taxonomy): Eukaryota > Metazoa > Chordata > Amphibia > Caudata > Salamandridae > Lissotriton > Lissotriton vulgaris. The sequence goes on from NW_028249200.1 coordinate 229,256, forward strand.
TCTAAATGACTGTTGGATGTGAATTATGACTTTTTCAACTAAAATAAGTGTGTTTAAAGTCATTTATGTGCCTGAAATTGGTCACAATTAAAGCTTTTGAATAAGCAAAAACTCTGTAAAAATGGCAATTTTGGTCACTCTGAGGGGTTAAAAAGTGGTTATTCAACATGAGGCACGATCCAATTGACATTTTGAATCATTTTTGGTACAGTCCCAAAAATCAATTTTCTGATGAAAAACGATGACTCCGGACCTGTCGAACGTTTCCAAAATGGTCAATATGGATGAAATTTTAACATTTAATCTTTTGACTCTAAATGACTGTTGGATGTGAATTATGACTTTTTCAACTAAAATAAGTGTGTTTAAAGTCATTTATGTGCCTGAAATTGGTCAAAATTGAAGCTTTTGAGTAAGCAAAACTCTGTAAAAATGGCCATTTTGGTCACTCTTAGGGGTTAAAAAGTGGTTATTCAACATGAGGCATGATCCAATTGACATTTTGAATCATTTTTGGTACAGTCCCAAAAATCCATTTTCTGATGAAAAACGATGACTCCGGACCTGTCGAACGATTCCAAAATGGTCAATATGGATGAAATTTTAACATGTAATCTTTTGACTCTAAATGACTGTTGGATGTGAATTATGACTTTTTCAACTAAAATAAGTGTGTTTAAAATCATTTATGCGCCTGAAATTGGTCAAAATTAAAGCTTTTGAGTAAGCAAAACTCTGTAAAAATGGCCATTTTGGTCACTCTGAGGGGTTAAAAAGTGGTTATTCAACATGAGGCACGATCCAATTGACATTTTGAATCATTTTTGGTACAGTCCCAAAAATCCATTTTCTGATGAAAAACGATGACTCCGGACCTGTCGAACGTTCCCAAAATGGTCAATATGGATGAAATTTTAACATTTAATCTTTTGACTCCAAATGACTGTTGGACGTGAATTATGACCTTTTCGACTAAAATAAGTGTGTTTAAAGTCATTTCTGTGCCTGAAATTGGTCAAAATTGAAGCTTTTGAGTAAGCGAAACTCTGTAAAAATGGCAATGTTGGTCACTCTGAGGGGTTAAAAAGTGGTTATTCAACATGAGGCACGATCCATTTGACATTTTGAATCATTTTTGGTACAGTCCCAAAAATCCATTTTCTGATGAAAAACGATGACTCCGGACCTGTCGAACATTCCCAAAATGGTCAATATGGATGAAATTTTAACATTTAATCTTTTGACTCCAAGTGACTGTTGGATGTGAATTATGACTTTTTCAACTAAAATAAGTGTGTTTAAAGTCATTTATGTGCCTGAAATTGGTCAAAATTAAAGCTTTTGAATAAGCAAAAACTCTGTAAAAATGGCAATTTTGGTCACTCTGAGTGGTTAAAAAGTGGTTATTCAACATGAGGCACGATCCATTTGACATTTTGAATCATTTTTGGTACAGTCCCAAAAATCCATTTTCTGATGAAAAACGATGACTCCGGACCTGTCGAACGTTCCCAAAATGGTCAATATGGATGAAATTTTAACATTTAATCTTTTGACTCCAAATGACTGTTGGATGGGAATTATGACTTTTTCAACTAAAATAAGTGTGTTTAAAGTCATTTATGTGCCTGAAATTGGTCAAAATTGAAGCTTTTGAGTAAGCAAAACTCTGTAAAAATGGCCATTTTGGTCACTCTTAGGGGTTAAAAAGTGGTTATTCAACATGAGGCATGATCCAATTGACATTTTGAATCATTTTTGGTACAGTCCCAAAAATCCATTTTCTGATGAAAAACGATGACTCCGGACCTGTCGAACGATTCCAAAATGGTCAATATGGATGAAATTTTAACATGTAATCTTTTGACTCTAAATGACTGTTGGATGTGAATTATGACTTTTTCAACTAAAATAAGTGTGTTTAAAATCATTTATGCGCCTGAAATTGGTCAAAATTAAAGCTTTTGAGTAAGCAAAACTCTGTAAAAATGGCCATTTTGGTCACTCTGAGGGGTTAAAAAGTGGTTATTCAACATGAGGCACGATCCAATTGACATTTTGAATCATTTTTGGTACAGTCCCAAAAATCAATTTTCTGATGAAAAACGATGACTCCGGACCTGTCGAACGTTCCCAAAATGGCCAATATGGATGAAATTTTAACATTTAATCTTTTGACTCCAAATGACTGTTGGATGTGAATTATGACCTTTTCGACTAAAATAAGTGTGTTTAAAGTCATTTCTGTGCCTGAAATTGGTCAAAATTGAAGCTTTTGAGTAAGCGAAACTCTGTAAAAATGGCAATGTTGGTCACTCTGAGGGGTTAAAAAGTGGTTATTCAACATGAGGCACGATCCATTTGACATTTTGAATCATTTTTGGTACAGTCCCAAAAATCCATTTTCTGATGAAAAACGATGACTCCGGACCTGTCGAACATTCCCAAAATGGTCAATATGGATGAAATTTTAACATTTAATCTTTTGACTCCAAGTGACTGTTGGATGTGAATTATGACTTTTTTAACTAAAATACGTGTGTTTAAAGTCATTTATGTGCCTGAAATTGGTCAAAATTAAAGCTTTTGAATAAGCAAAAACTCTGTAAAAATGGCAATTTTGGTCACTCTGAGGGGTTAAAAAGTGGTTATTCAACATGAGGCACGATCCATTTGACATTTTGAATCATTTTTGGTACAGTCCCAAAAATCCATTTTCTGATGAAAAACGATGACTCCGGACCTGTCGAACGTTCACAAAATGGTCAATATGGATGAAATTTTAACATTTAATCTTTAGACTCTAAATGACTGTTGGATGTGAATTATGACTTTTTCAACTAAAATAAGTGTGTTTAAAGTCATTTATGTGCCTGAAATTGGTCACAATTAAAGCTTTTGAATAAGCAAAAACTCTGTAAAAATGGCAATTTTGGTCACTCTGAGGGGTTAAAAAGTGGTTATTCAACATGAGGCACGATCCATTTGACATTTTGAATCATTTTTGGTACAGTCCCAAAAATCTATTTTCTGATGAAAAACGATGATTCCGGACCTGTCGAACGTTTCCAAAATGGTCAATATGGATAAAATTTTAACATTTAATCTTTTGACTCTAAATGACTGTTGGATGTGAATTATGACTTTTTCAACTAAATCAAGTGTGTTTAAAGTCATTTATGTGCCTGAAATTGGTCAAAATTGAAGCTTTTGAGTAAGCAAAACTCTGTAAAAATGGCCATTTTGGTCACTCTTAGGGGTTAAAAAGTGGTTATTCAACATGAGGCATGATCCAATTGACATTTTGAATCATTTTTGGTACAGTCCCAAAAATCCATTTTCTGATGAAAAACGATGACTCCGGACCTGTCGAACGATTCCAAAATGGTCAATATGGATGAAATTTTAACATGTAATCTTTTGACTCTAAATGACTGTTGGATGTGAATTATGACTTTTTCAACTAAAATAAGTGTGTTTAAAGTCATTTATGTGCCTGAAATTGGTCAAAATTAAAGCTTTTGAATAAGCAAAAACTCTGTAAAAAAGGCAATTTGGTCACTCTGAGTGGTTAAAAAGTGGTTATTCAACATGAGGCACGATCCATTTGACATTTTGAATCATTTTTGGTACAGTCCCAAAAATCCATTTTCTGATGAAAAACGATGACTCCGGACCTGTCGAACGTTCCCAAAATGGTCAATATGGATGAAATTTTAACATTTAATCTTTTGACTCCAAATGACTGTTGGATGGGAATTATGACTTTTTCAACTAAAATAAGTGTGTTTAAAGTCATTTATGTGCCTGAAATTGGTCAAAATTGAAGCTTTTGAGTAAGCAAAACTCTGTAAAAATGGCCATTTTGGTCACTCTGAGGGGTTAAAAAGTGGTTATTCAACATGAGGCACGATCCATTTGACATTTTGAATCATTTTTGGTACAGTCCCAAAAATCCATTTTCTGATGAAAAACGATGACTCCGGACCTGTCGAACGTTCACAAAATGGTCAATATGGATGAAATTTTAACATTTAATCTTTAGACTCTAAATGACTGTTGGATGTGAATTATGACTTTTTCATCTAAAATAAGTGTGTTTAAAGTCATTTATGTGCCTGAAATTGGTCACAATTAAAGCTTTTGAATAAGCAAAAACTCTGTAAAAATGGCAATTTTGGTCACTCTGAGGGGTTAAAAAGTGGTTATTCAACATGAGGCACGATCCAATTGACATTTTGAATCATTTTTGGTACAGTCCCAAAAATCAATTTTCTGATGAAAAACGATGACTCCGGACCTGTCGAACGTTTCCAAAATGGTCAATATGGATGAAATTTTAACATTTAATCTTTTGACTCTAAATGACTGTTGGATGTGAATTATGACTTTTTCAACTAAAATAAGTGTGTTTAAAGTCATTTATGTGCCTGAAATTGGTCAAAATTGAAGCTTTTGAGTAAGCAAAACTCTGTAAAAATGGCCATTTTGGTCACTCTGAGGGGTTAAAAAGTGGTTATTCAACATGAGGCACGATCCAATTGACATTTTGAATCATTTTTGGTACAGTCCCAAAAATCCATTTTCTGATGAAAAACGATGACTCCGGACCTGTCGAACGTTCCCAAAATGGTCAATATGGATGAAATTTTAACATTTAATCTTTTGACTCCAAATGACTGTTGGATGTGAATTATGACCTTTTCGACTAAAATAAGTGTGTTTAAAGTCATTTCTGTGCCTGAAATTGGTCAAAATTGAAGCTTTTGAGTAAGCGAAACTCTGTAAAAATGGCAATGTTGGTCACTCTGAGGGGTTAAAAAGTGGTTATTCAACATGAGGCACGATCCATTTGACATTTTGAATCATTTTTGGTACAGTCCCAAAAATCTATTTTCTGATGAAAAACGATGATTCCGGACCTGTCGAACGTTTCCAAAATGGTCAATATGGATAAAATTTTAACATTTAATCTTTTGACTCTAAATGACTGTTGGATGTGAATTATGACTTTTTCAACTAAATCAAGTGTGTTTAAAGTCATTTATGTGCCTGAAATTGGTCAAAATTGAAGCTTTTGAGTAAGCAAAACTCTGTAAAAATGGCCATTTTGGTCACTCTGAGGGGTTAAAAAGTGGTTATTCAACATGAGGCATGATCCAATTGACATTTTGAATCATTTTTGGTACAGTCCCAAAAATCCATTTTCTGATGAAAAACGATGACTCCGGACCTGTCGAACGATTCCAAAATGGTCAATATGGATGAAATTTTAACATGTAATCTTTTGACTCTAAATGACTGTTGGATGTGAATTATGACTTTTTCAACTAAAATAAGTGTGTTTAAAGTCATTTATGTGCCTGAAATTGGTCAAAATTGAAGCTTTTGAGTAAGCAAAACTCTGTAAAAATGGCCATTTTGGTCACTCTGAGGGGTTAAAAAGTGGTTATTCAACATGAGGCACGATCCAATTGACATTTTGAATCATTTTTGGTACAGTCCCAAAAATCCATTTTCTGATGAAAAACGATGACTCCGGACCTGTCGAACGTTCCCAAAATGGTCAATATGGATGAAATTTTAACATTTAATCTTTTGACTCCAAATGACTGTTGGATGTGAATTATGACCTTTTCGACTAAAATAAGTGTGTTTAAAGTCATTTCTGTGCCTGAAATTGGTCAAAATTGAAGCTTTTGAGTAAGCGAAACTCTGTAAAAATGGCAATGTTGGTCACTCTGAGGGGTTAAAAAGTGGTTATTCAACATGAGGCACGATCCATTTGACATTTTGAATCATTTTTGGTACAGTCCCAAAAATCCATTTTCTGATGAAAAACGATGACTCCGGACCTGTCGAACGTTCCCAAAATGGTCAATATGGATGAAATTTTAACATTTAATCTTTTGACTCCAAATGACTGTTGGATGGGAATTATGACTTTTTCAACTAAAATAAGTGTGTTTAAAGTCATTTATGTGCCTGAAATTGGTCAAAATTGAAGCTTTTGAGTAAGCAAAACTCTGTAAAAATGGCCATTTTGGTCACTCTGAGGGGTTAAAAAGTGGTTATTCAACATGAGGCACGATCCATTTGACATTTTGAATCATTTTTGGTACAGTCCCAAAAATCAATTTTCTGATGAAAAACGATGATTCCGGACCTGTCGAACGTTTCCAAAATGGTCAATATGGATAAAATTTTAACATTTAATCTTTTGACTCTAAATGACTGTTGGATGTGAATTATGACTTTTTCAACTAAAATAAGTGTGTTTAAAATCATTTATGCGCCTGAAATTGGTCAAAATTAAAGCTTTTGAGTAAGCAAAACTCTGTAAAAATGGCCATTTTGGTCACTCTGAGGGGTTAAAAAGTGGTTATTCAACATGAGGCACGATCCAATTGACATTTTGAATCATTTTTGGTACAGTCCCAAAAATCAATTTTCTGATGAAAAACGATGACTCCGGACCTGTCGAACGTTCCCAAAATTGTCAATATGGATGAAATTTTAACATTTAATCTTTTGACTCCAAATGACTGTTGGATGTGAATTATGACCTTTTCGACTAAAATAAGTGTGTTTAAAGTCATTTCTGTGCCTGAAATTGGTCAAAATTGAAGCTTTTGAGTAAGCGAAACTCTGTAAAAATGGCAATGTTGGTCACTCTGAGGGGTTAAAAAGTGGTTATTCAACATGAGGCACGATCCATTTGACATTTTGAATCATTTTTGGTACAGTCCCAAAAATCAATTTTCTGATGAAAAACGATGACTCCGGACCTGTCGAACATTCCCAAAATGGTCAATATGGATGAAATTTTAACATTTAATCTTTTGACTCCAAGTGACTGTTGGATGTGAATTATGACTTTTTCAACTAAAATACGTGTGTTTAAAGTCATTTATGTGCCTGAAATTGGTCAAAATTAAAGCTTTTGAATAAGCAAAAACTCTGTAAAAATGGCAATTTTGGTCACTCTGAGGGGTTAAAAAGTGGTTATTCAACATGAGACACGATCCATTTGACATTTTGAATCATTTTTGGTACAGTCCCAAAAATCCATTTTCTGATGAAAAACGATGACTCCGGACCTGTCGAACGTTCACAAAATGGTCAATATGGATGAAATTTTAACATTTAATCTTTAGACTCTAAATGACTGTTGGATGTGAATTATGACTTTTTCAACTAAAATAAGTGTGTTTAAAGTCATTTATGTGCCTGAAATTGGTCACAATTAAAGCTTTTGAATAAGCAAAAACTCAGTAAAAATGGCAATTTTGGTCACTCTGAGGGGTTAAAAAGTGGTTATTCAACATGAGGCACGATCCATTTGACATTTTGAATCATTTTTGGTACAGTCCCAAAAATCTATTTTCTGATGAAAAACGATGATTCCGGACCTGTCGAACGTTTCCAAAATGGTCAATATGGATAAAATTTTAACATTTAATCTTTTGACTCTAAATGACTGTTGGATGTGAATTATGACTTTTTCAACTAAATCAAGTGTGTTTAAAGTCATTTATGTGCCTGAAATTGGTCAAAATTGAAGCTTTTGAGTAAGCAAAACTCTGTAAAAATGGCCATTTTGGTCACTCTGAGGGGTTAAAAAGTGGTTATTCAACATGAGGCACGATCCATTTGACATTTTGAATCATTTTTGGTACAGTCCCAAAAATCCATTTTCTGATGAAAAACGATGACTCCGGACCTGTCGAACATTCCCAAAATGGTCAATATGGATGAAATTTTAACATTTAATCTTTTGACTCCAAGTGACTGTTGGATGTGAATTATGACTTTTTTAACTAAAATACGTGTGTTTAAAGTCATTTATGTGCCTGAAATTGGTCAAAATTAAAGCTTTTGAATAAGCAAAAACTCTGTAAAAATGGCAATTTTGGTCACTCTGAGGGGTTAAAAAGTGGTTATTCAACATGAGGCACGATCCATTTGACATTTTGAATCATTTTTGGTACAGTCCCAAAAATCCATTTTCTGATGAAAAACGATGACTCCGGACCTGTCGAACGTTCACAAAATGGTCAATATGGATGAAATTTTAACATTTAATCTTTAGACTCTAAATGACTTTTGGATGTGAATTATGACTTTTTCAACTAAAATAAGTGTGTTTAAAGTCATTTATGTGCCTGAAATTGGTCACAATTAAAGCTTTTGAATAAGCAAAAACTCTGTAAAAATGGCAATTTTGGTCACTCTGAGGGGTTAAAAAGTGGTTATTCAACATGAGGCACGATCCATTTGACATTTTGAATCATTTTTGGTACAGTCCCAAAAATCTATTTTCTGATGAAAAACGATGATTCCGGACCTGTCGAACGTTTCCAAAATGGTCAATATGGATAAAATTTTAACATTTAATCTTTTGACTCTAAATGACTGTTGGATGTGAATTATGACTTTTTCAACTAAATCAAGTGTGTTTAAAGTCATTTATGTGCCTGAAATTGGTCAAAATTGAAGCTTTTGAGTAAGCAAAACTCTGTAAAAATGGCCATTTTGGTCACTCTTAGGGGTTAAAAAGTGGTTATTCAACATGAGGCATGATCCAATTGACATTTTGAATCATTTTTGGTACAGTCCCAAAAATCCATTTTCTGATGAAAAACGATGACTCCGGACCTGTCGAACGATTCCAAAATGGTCAATATGGATGAAATTTTAACATGTAATCTTTTGACTCTAAATGACTGTTGGATGTGAATTATGACTTTTTCAACTAAAATAAGTGTGTTTAAAGTCATTTATGTGCCTGAAATTGGTCAAAATTGAAGCTTTTGAGTAAGCAAAACTCTGTAAAAATGGCCATTTTGGTCACTCTGAGGGGTTAAAAAGTGGTTATTCAATATGAGGCACGATCCAATTGACATTTTGAATCATTTTTGGTACAGTCCCAAAAATCCATTTTCTGATGAAAAACGATGACTCCGGACCTGTCGAACGTTCCCAAAATGGTCAATATGGATGAAATTTTTACATTTAATCTTTTGACTCCAAATGACTGTTGGACGTGAATTATGACCTTTTCGACTAAAATAAGTGTGTTTAAAGTCATTTCTGTGCCTGAAATTGGTCAAAATTGAAGCTTTTGAGTAAGCGAAACTCTGTAAAAATGGCAATGTTGGTCACTCTGAGGGGTTAAAAAGTGGTTATTCAACATGAGGCACGATCCATTTGACATTTTGAATCATTTTTGGTACAGTCCCAAAAATCCATTTTCTGATGAAAAACGATGACTCCGGACCTGTCGAACATTCCCAAAATGGTCAATATGGATGAAATTTTAACATTTAATCTTTTGACTCCAAGTGACTGTTGGATGTGAATTATGACTTTTTCAACTAAAATAAGTGTGTTTAAAGTCATTTATGTGCCTGAAATTGGTCAAAATTAAAGCTTTTGAATAAGCAAAAACTCTGTAAAAATGGCAATTTTGGTCACTCTGAGTGGTTAAAAAGTGGTTATTCAACATGAGGCACGATCCATTTGACATTTTGAATCATTTTTGGTACAGTCCCAAAAATCCATATTCTGATGAAAAACGATGACTCCGGACCTGTCGAACGTTCCCAAAATGGTCAATATGGATGAAATTTTAACATTTAATCTTTTGACTCCAAATGACTGTTGGATGGGAATTATGACTTTTTCAACTAAAATAAGTGTGTTTAAAGTCATTTATGTGCCTGAAATTGGTCAAAATTGAAGCTTTTGAGTAAGCAAAACTCTGTAAAAATGGCCATTTTGGTCACTCTGAGGGGTTAAAAAGTGGTTATTCAACATGAGGCACGATCCATTTGACATTTTGAATCATTTTTGGTACAGTCCCAAAAATCCATTTTCTGATGAAAAACGATGACTCCGGACCTGTCGAACGTTCACAAAATGGTCAATGTGGATGAAATTTTAACATTTAATCTTTAGACTCTAAATGACTGTTGGATGTGAATTATGACTTTTTCAACTAAAATAAGTGTGTTTAAAGTCATTTATGTGCCTGAAATTGGTCACAATTAAAGCTTTTGAATAAGCAAAAACTCTGTAAAAATGGCAATTTTGGTCACTCTGAGGGGTTAAAAAGTGGTTATTCAACATGAGGCACGATCCAATTGACATTTTGAATCATTTTTGGTACAGTCCCAAAAATCAATTTTCTGATGAAAAACGATGACTCCGGACCTGTCGAACGTTTCCAAAATGGTCAATATGGATGAAATTTTAACATTTAATCTTTTGACTCTAAATGACTGTTGGATGTGAATTATGACTTTTTCAACTAAAATAAGTGTGTTTAAAGTCATTTATGTGCCTGAAATTGGTCAAAATTGAAGCTTTTGAGTAAGCAAAACTCTGTAAAAATGGCCATTTTGGTCACTCTGAGGGGTTAAAAAGTGGTTATTCAACATGAGGCACGATCCAATTGACATTTTGAATCATTTTTGGTACAGTCCCAAAAATCCATTTTCTGATGAAAAACGATGACTCCGGACCTGTCGAACGTTCCCAAAATGGTCAATATGGATGAAATTTTAACATTTAATCTTTTGACTCCAAATGACTGTTGGATGTGAATTATGACCTTTTCGACTAAAATAAGTGTGTTTAAAGTCATTTCTGTGCCTGAAATTGGTCAAAATTGAAGCTTTTGAGTAAGCGAAACTCTGTAAAAATGGCAATGTTGGTCACTCTGAGGGGTTAAAAAGTGGTTATTCAACATGAGGCACGATCCATTTGACATTTTGAATCATTTTTGGTACAGTCCCAAAAATCCATTTTCTGATGAAAAACGATGACTCCGGACCTGTCGAACATTCCCAAAATGGTCAATATGGATAAAATTTTAACATTTAATCTTTTGACTCTAAATGACTGTTGGATGTGAATTATGACTTTTTCAACTAAATCAAGTGTGTTTAAAGTCATTTATGTGCCTGAAATTGGTCAAAATTGAAGCTTTTGAGTAAGCAAAACTCTGTAAAAATGGCCATTTTGGTCACTCTGAGGGGTTAAAAAGTGGTTATTCAACATGAGGCATGATCCAATTGACATTTTGAATCATTTTTGGTACAGTCCCAAAAATCCATTTTCTGATGAAAAACGATGACTCCGGACCTGTCGAACGATTCCAAAATGGTCAATATGGATGAAATTTTAACATGTAATCTTTTGACTCTAAATGACTGTTGGATGTGAATTATGACTTTTTCAACTAAAATAAGTGTGTTTAAAGTCATTTATGTGCCTGAAATTGGTCAAAATTGAAGCTTTTGAGTAAGCAAAACTCTGTAAAAATGGCCATTTTGGTCACTCTGAGGGGTTAAAAAGTGGTTATTCAACATGAGGCACGATCCAATTGACATTTTGAATCATTTTTGGTACAGTCCCAAAAATCCATTTTCTGATGAAAAACGATGACTCCGGACCTGTCGAACGTTCCCAAAATGGTCAATATGGATGAAATTTTAACATTTAATCTTTTGACTCCAAATGACTGTTGGATGTGAATTATGACCTTTTCGACTAAAATAAGTGTGTTTAAAGTCATTTCTGTGCCTGAAATTGGTCAAAATTGAAGCTTTTGAGTAAGCGAAACTCTGTAAAAATGGCAATGTTGGTCACTCTGAGGGGTTAAAAAGTGGTTATTCAACATGAGGCACGATCCATTTGACATTTTGAATCATTTTTGGTACAGTCCCAAAAATCCATTTTCTGATGAAAAACGATGACTCCGGACCTGTCGAACGTTCCCAAAATGGTCAATATGGATGAAATTTTAACATTTAATCTTTTGACTCCAAATGACTGTTGGATGGGAATTATGACTTTTTCAACTAAAATAAGTGTGTTTAAAGTCATTTATGTGCCTGAAATTGGTCAAAATTGAAGCTTTTGAGTAAGCAAAACTCTGTAAAAATGGCCATTTTGGTCACTCTTAGGGGTTAAAAAGTGGTTATTCAACATGAGGCATGATCCAATTGACATTTTGAATCATTTTTGGTACAGTCCCAAAAATCCATTTTCTGATGAAAAACGATGACTCCGGACCTGTCGAACGATTCCAAAATGGTCAATATGGATGAAATTTTAACATGTAATCTTTTGACTCTAAATGACTGTTGGATGTGAATTATGACTTTTTCAACTAAAATAAGTGTGTTTAAAATCATTTATGCGCCTGAAATTGGTCAAAATTAAAGCTTTTGAGTAAGCAAAACTCTGTAAAAATGGCCATTTTGGTCACTCTGAGGGGTTAAAAAGTGGTTATTCAACATGAGGCACGATCCAATTGACATTTTGAATCATTTTTGGTACAGTCCCAAAAATCAATTTTCTGATGAAAAACTATGACTCCGGACCTGTCGAACGTTCCCAAAATGGTCAATATGGATGAAATTTTAACATTTAATCTTTTGACTCCAAATGACTGTTGGATGTGAATTATGACCTTTTCGACTAAAATAAGTGTGTTTAAAGTCATTTCTGTGCCTGAAATTGGTCAAAATTGAAGCTTTTGAGTAAGCGAAACTCTGTAAAAATGGCAATGTTGGTCACTCTGAGGGGTTAAAAAGTGGTTATTCAACATGAGGCACGATCCATTTGACATTTTGAATCATTTTTGGTACAGTCCCAAAAATCCATTTTCTGATGAAAAACGATGACTCCGGACCTGTCGAACGTTCACAAAATGGTCAATATGGATGAAATTTTAACATTTAATCTTTAGACTCTAAATGACTGTTGGATGTGAATTATGACTTTTTCAACTAAAATAAGTGTGTTTAAAGTCATTTATGTGCCTGAAATTGGTCAAAATTAAAGCTTTTGAGTAAGCAAAACTCTGTAAAAATGGCCATTTTGGTCACTCTGAGGGGTTAAAAAGTGGTTATTCAACATGAGGCACGATCCATTTGACATTTTGAATCATTTTTGGTACAGTCCCAAAAATCTATTTTCTGATGAAAAACGATGATTCCGGACCTGTCGAACGTTTCCAAAATGGTCAATATGGATAAAATTTTAACATTTAATCTTTTGACTCTAAATGACTGTTGGATGTGAATTATGACTTTTTCAACTAAATCAAGTGTGTTTAAAGTCATTTATGTGCCTGAAATTGGTCAAAATTGAAGCTTTTGAGTAAGCAAAACTCTGTAAAAATGGCCATTTTGGTCACTCTGAGGGGTTAAAAAGTGGTTATTCAACATGAGGCATGATCCAATTGACATTTTGAATCATTTTTGGTACAGTCCCAAAAATCCATTTTCTGATGAAAAACGATGACTCCGGACCTGTCGAACGATTCCAAAATGGTCAATATGGATGAAATTTTAACATGTAATCTTTTGACTCTAAATGACTGTTGGATGTGAATTATGACTTTTTCAACTAAAATAAGTGTGTTTAAAGTCATTTATGTGCCTGAAATTGGTCAAAATTGAAGCTTTTGAGTAAGCAAAACTCTGTAAAAATGGCCATTTTGGTCACTCTGAGGGGTTAAAAAGTGGTTATTCAACATGAGGCACGATCCAATTGACATTTTGAATCATTTTTGGTACAGTCCCAAAAATCCATTTTCTGATGAAAAACGATGACTCCGGACCTGTCGAACGTTCCCAAAATGGTCAATATGGATGAAATTTTAACATTTAATCTTTTGACTCCAAATGACTGTTGGATGTGAATTATGACCTTTTCGACTAAAATAAGTGTGTTTAAAGTCATTTCTGTGCCTGAAATTGGTCAAAATTGAAGCTTTTGAGTAAGCGAAACTCTGTAAAAATGGCAATGTTGGTCACTCTGAGGGGTTAAAAAGTGGTTATTCAACATGAGGCACGATCCATTTGACATTTTGAATCATTTTTGGTACAGTCCCAAAAATCCATTTTCTGATGAAAAACGATGACTCCGGACCTGTCGAACGTTCCCAAAATGGTCAATATGGATGAAATTTTAACATTTAATCTTTTGACTCCAAATGACTGTTGGATGGGAATTATGACTTTTTCAACTAAAATAAGTGTGTTTAAAGTCATTTATGTGCCTGAAATTGGTCAAAATTGAAGCTTTTGAGTAAGCAAAACTCTGTAAAAATGGCCATTTTGGTCACTCTGAGGGGTTAAAAAGTGGTTATTCAACATGAGGCACGATCCATTTGACATTTTGAATCATTTTTGGTACAGTCCCAAAAATCCATTTTCTGATGAAAAACGATGATTCCGGACCTGTCGAACGTTTCCAAAATGGTCAATATGGATAAAATTTTAACATTTAATCTTTTGACTCTAAATGACTGTTGGATGTGAATTATGACTTTTTCAACTAAATCAAGTGTGTTTAAAGTCATTTATGTGCCTGAAATTGGTCAAAATTGAAGCTTTTGAGTAAGCAAAACTCTGTAAAATGACCATTTTGGTCACTCTTAGGGGTTAAAAAGTGGTTATTCAACATGAGGCATGATCCAATTGACATTTTGAATCATTTTTGGTACAGTCCCAAAAATCCATTTTCTGATGAAAAACGATGACTCCGGACCTGTCGAACGATTCCAAAATGGTCAATATGGATGAAATTTTAACATGTAATCTTTTGACTCTAAATGACTGTTGGATGTGAATTATGACTTTTTCAACTAAAATAAGTGTGTTTAAAATCATTTATGCGCCTGAAATTGGTCAAAATTAAAGCTTTTGAGTAAGCAAAACTCTGTAAAAATGGCCATTTTGGTCACTCTGAGGGGTTAAAAAGTGGTTATTCAACATGAGGCACGATCCAATTGACATTTTGAATCATTTTTGGTACAGTCCCAAAAATCAATTTTCTGATGAAAAACGATGACTCCGGACCTGTCGAACGTTCCCAAAATGGTCAATATGGATGAAATTTTAACATTTAATCTTTTGACTCCAAATGACTGTTGGATGTGAATTATGACCTTTTCGACTAAAATAAGTGTGTTTAAAGTCATTTATGTGCCTGAAATTGGTCAAAATTAAAGCTTTTGAATAAGCAAAAACTCTGTAAAAATGGCAATTTTGGTCACTCTGAGGGGTTAAAAAGTGGTTATTCAACATGAGGCACGATCCATTTGACATTTTGAATCATTTTTGGTACAGTCCCAAAAATCCATTTTCTGATGAAAAACGATGACTCCGGACCTGTCGAACGTTCACAAAATGGTCAATATGGATGAAATTTTAACATTTAATCTTTAGACTCTAAATGACTGTT
Source organism: Lissotriton vulgaris (assembly GCF_964263255.1). Lineage (NCBI taxonomy): Eukaryota > Metazoa > Chordata > Amphibia > Caudata > Salamandridae > Lissotriton > Lissotriton vulgaris. The sequence continues at coordinate 244,520 of NW_028249200.1, forward strand.
GGATGTGAATTATGACTTTTTCAACTAAAATAAGTGTGTTTAAAGTCATTTATGTGCCTGAAATTGGTCACAATTAAAGCTTTTGAATAAGCAAAAACTCTGTAAAAATGGCAATTTTGGTCACTCTGAGGGGTTAAAAAGTGGTTATTCAACATGAGGCATGATCCAATTGACATTTTGAATCATTTTTGGTACAGTCCCAAAAATCCATTTTCTGATGAAAAACGATGACTCCGGACCTGTCGAACGATTCCAAAATGGTCAATATGGATGAAATTTTAACATGTAATCTTTTGACTCTAAATGACTGTTGGATGGGAATTATGACTTTTTCAACTAAAATAAGTGTGTTTAAAGTCATTTATGTGCCTGAAATTGGTCAAAATTGAAGCTTTTGAGTAAGCAAAACTCTGTAAAAATGGCCATTTTGGTCACTCTGAGGGGTTAAAAAGTGGTTATTCAACATGAGGCACGATCCAATTGACATTTTGAATCATTTTTGGTACAGTCCCAAAAATCCATTTTCTGATGAAAAACGATGACTCCGGACCTGTCGAACGTTCCCAAAATGGTCAATATGGATGAAATTTTAACATTTAATCTTTTGACTCCAAATGACTGTTGGATGTGAATTATGACCTTTTCGACTAAAATAAGTGTGTTTAAAGTCATTTCTGTGCCTGAAATTGGTCAAAATTGAAGCTTTTGAGTAAGCGAAACTCTGTAAAAATGGCAATGTTGGTCACTCTGAGGGGTTAAAAAGTGGTTATTCAACATGAGGCACGATCCATTTGACATTTTGAATCATTTTTGGTACAGTCCCAAAAATCCATTTTCTGATGAAAAACGATGACTCCGGACCTGTCGAACGTTCCCAAAATGGTCAATATGGATGAAATTTTAACATTTAATATTTTGACTCCAAATGACTGTTGGATGTGAATTATGACCTTTTCGACTAAAATAAGTGTGTTTAAAGTCATTTATGTGCCTGAAATTGGTCAAAATTAAAGCTTTTGAATAAGCAAAAACTCTGTAAAAATGGCAATTTTGGTCACTCTGAGGGGTTAAAAAGTGGTTATTCAACATGAGGCACGATCCATTTGACATTTTGAATCATTTTTGGTACAGTCCCAAAAATCCATTTTCTGATGAAAAACGATGACTCCGGACCTGTCGAACGTTCACAAAATGGTCAATATGGATGAAATTTTAACATTTAATCTTTAGACTCTAAATGACTGTTGGATGTGAATTATGACTTTTTCAACTAAAATAAGTGTGTTTAAAGTCATTTATGTGCCTGAAATTGGTCAAAATTAAAGCTTTTGAGTAAGCAAAACTCTGTAAAAATGGCCATTTTGGTCACTCTGAGGGGTTAAAAAGTGGTTATTCAACATGAGGCACGATCCATTTGACATTTTGAATCATTTTTGCTACAGTCCCAAAAATCTATTTTCTGATGAAAAACGATGATTCCGGACCTGTCGAACGTTTCCAAAATGGTCAATATGGATAAAATTTTAACATTTAATCTTTTGACTCTAAATGACTGTTGGATGTGAATTATGACTTTTTCAACTAAATCAAGTGTGTTTAAAGTCATTTATGTGCCTGAAATTGGTCAAAATTGAAGCTTTTGAGTAAGCAAAACTCTGTAAAAATGGCCATTTTGGTCACTCTGAGGGGTTAAAAAGTGGTTATTCAACATGAGGCATGATCCAATTGACATTTTGAATCATTTTTGGTACAGTCCCAAAAATCCATTTTCTGATGAAAAACGATGACTCCGGACCTGTCGAACGATTCCAAAATGGTCAATATGGATGAAATTTTAACATGTAATCTTTTGACTCTAAATGACTGTTGGATGTGAATTATGACTTTTTCAACTAAAATAAGTGTGTTTAAAGTCATTTATGTGCCTGAAATTGGTCAAAATTGAAGCTTTTGAGTAAGCAAAACTCTGTAAAAATGGCCATTTTGGTCACTCTGAGGGGTTAAAAAGTGGTTATTCAACATGAGGCACGATCCAATTGACATTTTGAATCATTTTTGGTACAGTCCCAAAAATCCATTTTCTGATGAAAAACGATGACTCCGGACCTGTCGAACGTTCCCAAAATGGTCAATATGGATGAAATTTTAACATTTAATCTTTTGACTCCAAATGACTGTTGGATGGGAATTATGACTTTTTCAACTAAAATAAGTGTGTTTAAAGTCATTTATGTGCCTGAAATTGGTCAAAATTGAAGCTTTTGAGTAAGCAAAACTCTGTAAAAATGGCCATTTTGGTCACTCTGAGGGGTTAAAAAGTGGTTATTCAACATGAGGCACGATCCATTTGACATTTTGAATCATTTTTGGTACAGTCCCAAAAATCCATTTTCTGATGAAAAACGATGATTCCGGACCTGTCGAACGTTTCCAAAATGGTCAATATGGATAAAATTTTAACATTTAATCTTTTGACTCTAAATGACTGTTGGATGTGAATTATGACTTTTTCAACTAAATCAAGTGTGTTTAAAGTCATTTATGTGCCTGAAATTGGTCAAAATTGAAGCTTTTGAGTAAGCAAAACTCTGTAAAATGGCCATTTTGGTCACTCTTAGGGGTTAAAAAGTGGTTATTCAACATGAGGCATGATCCAATTGACATTTTGAATCATTTTTGGTACAGTCCCAAAAATCCATTTTCTGATGAAAAACGATGACTCCGGACCTGTCGAACGATTCCAAAATGGTCAATATGGATGAAATTTTAACATGTAATCTTTTGACTCTAAATGACTGTTGGATGTGAATTATGACTTTTTCAACTAAAATAAGTGTGTTTAAAATCATTTATGCGCCTGAAATTGGTCAAAATTAAAGCTTTTGAGTAAGCAAAACTCTGTAAAAATGGCCATTTTGGTCACTCTGAGGGGTTAAAAAGTGGTTATTCAACATGAGGCACGATCCAATTGACATTTTGAATCATTTTTGGTACAGTCCCAAAAATCAATTTTCTGATGAAAAACGATGACTCCGGACCTGTCGAACGTTCCCAAAATGGTCAATATGGATGAAATTTTAACATTTAATCTTTTGACTCCAAATGACTGTTGGATGTGAATTATGACCTTTTCGACTAAAATAAGTGTGTTTAAAGTCATTTCTGTGCCTGAAATTGGTCAAAATTGAAGCTTTTGAGTAAGCGAAACTCTGTAAAAATGGCAATGTTGGTCACTCTGAGGGGTTAAAAAGTGGTTATTCAACATGAGGCACGATCCATTTGACATTTTGAATCATTTTTGGTACAGTCCCAAAAATCCATTTTCTGATGAAAAACGATGACTCCGGACCTGTCGAACATTCCCAAAATGGTCAATATGGATGAAATTTTAACATTTAATCTTTTGACTCCAAGTGACTGTTGGATGTGAATTATGACTTTTTCAACTAAAATACGTGTGTTTAAAGTCATTTATGTGCCTGAAATTGGTCAAAATTAAAGCTTTTGAATAAGCAAAAACTCTGTAAAAATGGCAATTTTGGTCACTCTGAGGGGTTAAAAAGTGGTTATTCAACATGAGGCACGATCCATTTGACATTTTGAATCATTTTTGGTACAGTCCCAAAAATCCATTTTCTGATGAAAAACGATGACTCCGGACCTGTCGAACGTTCACAAAATGGTCAATATGGATGAAATTTTAACATTTAATCTTTAGACTCTAAATGACTGTTGGATGTGAATTATGACTTTTTCAACTAAAATAAGTGTGTTTAAAGTCATTTATGTGCCTGAAATTGGTCACAATTAAAGCTTTTGAATAAGCAAAAACTCTGTAAAAATGGCAATTTTGGTCACTCTGAGGGGTTAAAAAGTGGTTATTCAACATGAGGCATGATCCAATTGACATTTTGAATCATTTTTGGTACAGTCCCAAAAATCCATTTTCTGATGAAAAACGATGACTCCGGACCTGTCGAACGATTCCAAAATGGTCAATATGGATGAAATTTTAACATGTAATCTTTTGACTCTAAATGACTGTTGGATGGGAATTATGACTTTTTCAACTAAAATAAGTGTGTTTAAAGTCATTTATGTGCCTGAAATTGGTCAAAATTGAAGCTTTTGAGTAAGCAAAACTCTGTAAAAATGGCCATTTTGGTCACTCTGAGGGGTTAAAAAGTGGTTATTCAACATGAGGCACGATCCAATTGACATTTTGAATCATTTTTGGTACAGTCCCAAAAATCCATTTTCTGATGAAAAACGATGACTCCGGACCTGTCGAACGTTCCCAAAATGGTCAATATGGATGAAATTTTAACATTTAATCTTTTGACTCCAAATGACTGTTGGATGTGAATTATGACCTTTTCGACTAAAATAAGTGTGTTTAAAGTCATTTCTGTGCCTGAAATTGGTCAAAATTGAAGCTTTTGAGTAAGCGAAACTCTGTAAAAATGGCAATGTTGGTCACTCTGAGGGGTTAAAAAGTGGTTATTCAACATGAGGCACGATCCATTTGACATTTTGAATCATTTTTGGTACAGTCCCAAAAATCCATTTTCTGATGAAAAACGATGACTCCGGACCTGTCGAACATTCCCAAAATGGTCAATATGGATAAAATGTTAACATTTAATCTTTTGACTCTAAATGACTGTTGGATGTGAATTATGACTTTTTCAACTAAATCAAGTGTGTTTAAAGTCATTTATGTGCCTGAAATTGGTCAAAATGGAAGCTTTTGAGTAAGCAAAACTCTGTAAAAATGGCCATTTTGGTCACTCTGAGGGGTTAAAAAGTGGTTATTCAACATGAGGCATGATCCAATTGACATTTTGAATCATTTTTGGTACAGTCCCAAAAATCCATTTTCTGATGAAAAACGATGACTCCGGACCTGTCGAACGATTCCAAAATGGTCAATATGGATGAAATTTTAACATGTAATCTTTTGACTCTAAATGACTGTTGGATGTGAATTATGACTTTTTCAACTAAAATAAGTGTGTTTAAAGTCATTTATGTGCCTGAAATTGGTCAAAATTGAAGCTTTTGAGTAAGCAAAACTCTGTAAAAATGGCCATTTTGGTCACTCTGAGGGGTTAAAAAGTGGTTATTCAACATGAGGCACGATCCAATTGACATTTTGAATCATTTTTGGTACAGTCCCAAAAATCCATTTTCTGATGAAAAACGATGACTCCGGACCTGTCGAACGTTCCCAAAATGGTCAATATGGATGAAATTTTAACATTTAATCTTTTGACTCCAAATGACTGTTGGATGTGAATTATGACCTTTTCGACTAAAATAAGTGTGTTTAAAGTCATTTCTGTGCCTGAAATTGGTCAAAATTGAAGCTTTTGAGTAAGCGAAACTCTGTAAAAATGGCAATGTTGGCCACTCTGAGGGGTTAAAAAGTGGTTATTCAACATGAGGCACGATCCATTTGACATTTTGAATCATTTTTGGTACAGTCCCAAAAATCCATTTTCTGATGAAAAACGATGACTCCGGACCTGTCGAACGTTCCCAAAATGGTCAATATGGATGAAATTTTAACATTTAATCTTTTGACTCCAAATGACTGTTGGATGGGAATTATGACTTTTTCAACTAAAATAAGTGTGTTTAAAGTCATTTATGTGCCTGAAATTGGTCAAAATTGAAGCTTTCGAGTAAGCAAAACTCTGTAAAAATGGCCATTTTGGTCACTCTGAGGGGTTAAAAAGTGGTTATTCAACATGAGGCACGATCCATTTGACATTTTGAATCATTTTTGGTACAGTCCCAAAAATCCATTTTCTGATGAAAAACGATGATTCCGGACCTGTCGAACGTTTCCAAAATGGTCAATATGGATAAAATTTTAACATTTAATCTTTTGACTCTAAATGACTGTTGGATGTGAATTATGACTTTTTCAACTAAATCAAGTGTGTTTAAAGTCATTTATGTGCCTGAAATTGGTCAAAATTGAAGCTTTTGAGTAAGCAAAACTCTGTAAAAATGGCCATTTTGGTCACTCTTAGGGGTTAAAAAGTGGTTATTCAACATGAGGCATGATCCAATTGACATTTTGAATCATTTTTGGTACAGTCCCAAAAATCCATTTTCTGATGAAAAACGATGACTCCGGACCTGTCGAACGATTCCAAAATGGTCAATATGGATGAAATTTTAACATGTAATCTTTTGACTCTAAATGACTGTTGGATGTGAATTATGACTTTTTCAACTAAAATAAGTGTGTTTAAAATCATTTATGCGCCTGAAATTGGTCAAAATTAAAGCTTTTGAGTAAGCAAAACTCTGTAAAAATGGCCATTTTGGTCACTCTGAGGGGTTAAAAAGTGGTTATTCAACATGAGGCACGATCCAATTGACATTTTGAATCATTTTTGGTACAGTCCCAAAAATCAATTTTCTGATGAAAAACGATGACTCCGGACCTGTCGAACGTTCCCAAAATGGTCAATATGGATGAAATTTTAACATTTAATCTTTTGACTCCAAATGACTGTTGGATGTGAATTATGACCTTTTCGACTAAAATAAGTGTGTTTAAAGTCATTTCTGTGCCTGAAATTGGTCAAAATTGAAGCTTTTGAGTAAGCGAAACTCTGTAAAAATGGCAATGTTGGTCACTCTGAGGGGTTAAAAAGTGGTTATTCAACATGAGGCACGATCCATTTGACATTTTGAATCATTTTTGGTACAGTCCCAAAAATCTATTTTCTGATGAAAAACGATGATTCCGGACCTGTCGAACGTTTCCAAAATGGTCAATATGGATAAAATTTTAACATTTAATCTTTTGACTCTAAATGACTGTTGGATGTGAATTATGACTTTTTCAACTAAATCAAGTGTGTTTAAAGTCATTTATGTGCCTGAAATTGGTCAAAATTGAAGCTTTTGAGTAAGCAAAACTCTGTAAAAATGGCCATTTTGGTCACTCTTAGGGGTTAAAAAGTGGTTATTCAACATGAGGCATGATCCAATTGACATTTTGAATCATTTTTGGTACAGTCCCAAAAATCCATTTTCTGATGAAAAACGATGACTCCGGACCTGTCGAACGATTCCAAAATGGTCAATATGGATGAAATTTTAACATGTAATCTTTTGACTCTAAATGACTGTTGGATGGGAATTATGACTTTTTCAACTAAAATAAGTGTGTTTAAAGTCATTTATGTGCCTGAAATTGGTCAAAATTGAAGCTTTTGAGTAAGCAAAACTCTGTAAAAATTGCCATTTTGGTCACTCTGAGGGGTTAAAAAGTGGTTATTCAACATGAGGCACGATCCATTTGACATTTTGAATCATTTTTGGTACAGTCCCAAAAATCCATTTTCTGATGAAAAACGATGACTCCGGACCTGTCGAACGTTCACAAAATGGTCAATATGGATGAAATTTTAACATTTAATCTTTAGACTCTAAATGACTGTTGGATGTGAATTATGACTTTTTCAACTAAAATAAGTGTGTTTAAAGTCATTTATGTGCCTGAAATTGGTCACAATTAAAGCTTTTGAATAAGCAAAAACTCTGTAAAAATGGCAATTTTGGTCACTCTGAGGGGTTAAAAAGTGGTTATTCAACATGAGGCACGATCCAATTGACATTTTGAATCATTTTTGGTACAGTCCCAAAAATCAATTTTCTGATGAAAAACGATGACTCCGGACCTGTCGAACGTTTCCAAAATGGTCAATATGGATGAAATTTTAACATTTAATCTTTTGACTCTAAATGACTGTTGGATGTGAATTATGACTTTTTCAACTAAAATAAGTGTGTTTAAAGTCATTTATGTGCCTGAAATTGGTCAAAATTGAAGCTTTTGAGTAAGCAAAACTCTGTAAAAATGGCCATTTTGGTCACTCTGAGGGGTTAAAAAGTGGTTATTCAACATGAGGCACGATCCAATTGACATTTTGAATCATTTTTGGTACAGTCCCAAAAATCCATTTTCTGATGAAAAACGATGACTCCGGACCTGTCGAACGTTCCCAAAATGGTCAATATGGATGAAATTTTAACATTTAATCTTTTGACTCCAAATGACTGTTGGATGTGAATTATGACCTTTTCGACTAAAATAAGTGTGTTTAAAGTCATTTCTGTGCCTGAAATTGGTCAAAATTGAAGCTTTTGAGTAAGCGAAACTCTGTAAAAATGGCAATGTTGGTCACTCTGAGGGGTTAAAAAGTGGTTATTCAACATGAGGCACGATCCATTTGACATTTTGAATCATTTTTGGTACAGTCCCAAAAATCCATTTTCTGATGAAAAACGATGACTCCGGACCTGTCGAACATTCCCAAAATGGTCAATATGGATAAAATTTTAACATTTAATCTTTTGACTCTAAATGACTGTTGGATGTGAATTATGACTTTTTCAACTAAATCAAGTGTGTTTAAAGTCATTTATGTGCCTGAAATTGGTCAAAATTGAAGCTTTTGAGTAAGCAAAACTCTGTAAAAATGGCCATTTTGGTCACTCTGAGGGGTTAAAAAGTGGTTATTCAACATGAGGCACGATCCATTTGACATTTTGAATCATTTTTGGTACAGTCCCAAAAATCCATTTTCTGATGAAAAACGATGACTCCGAACCTGTCGAACGTTCACAAAATGGTCAATATGGATGAAATTTTAACATTTAATCTTTAGACTCTAAATGACTGTTGGATGTGAATTATGACTTTTTCAACTAAAATAAGTGTGTTTAAAGTCATTTATGTGCCTGAAATTGGTCACAATTAAAGCTTTTGAATAAGCAAAAACTCTGTAAAAATGGCAATTTTGGTCACTCTGAGGGGTTAAAAAGTGGTTATTCAACATGAGGCACGATCCAATTGACATTTTGAATCATTTTTGGTACAGTCCCAAAAATCAATTTTCTGATGAAAAACGATGACTCCGGACCTGTCGAACGTTTCCAAAATGGTCAATATGGATGAAATTTTAACATTTAATCTTTTGACTCTAAATGACTGTTGGATGTGAATTATGACTTTTTCAACTAAAATAAGTGTGTTTAAAGTCATTTATGTGCCTGAAATTGGTCAAAATTGAAGCTTTTGAGTAAGCAAAACTCTGTAAAAATGGCCATTTTGGTCACTCTGAGGGGTTAAAAAGTGGTTATTCAACATGAGGCACGATCCAATTGACATTTTGAATCATTTTTGGTACAGTCCCAAAAATCCATTTTCTGATGAAAAACGATGACTCCGGACCTGTCGAACGTTCCCAAAATGGTCAATATGGATGAAATTTTAACATTTAATCTTTTGACTCCAAATGACTGTTGGATGTGAATTATGACCTTTTCGACTAAAATAAGTGTGTTTAAAGTCATTTCTGTGCCTGAAATTGGTCAAAATTGAAGCTTTTGAGTAAGCGAAACTCTGTAAAAATGGCAATGTTGGTCACTCTGAGGGGTTAAAAAGTGGTTATTCAACATGAGGCACGATCCATTTGACATTTTGAATCATTTTTGGTACAGTCCCAAAAATCCATTTTCTGATGAAAAACGATGACTCCGGACCTGTCGAACATTCCCAAAATGGTCAATATGGATAAAATTTTAACATTTAATCTTTTGACTCTAAATGACTGTTGGATGTGAATTATGACTTTTTCAACTAAATCAAGTGTGTTTAAAGTCATTTATGTGCCTGAAATTGGTCAAAATTGAAGCTTTTGAGTAAGCAAAACTCTGTAAAAATGGCCATTTTGGTCACTCTGAGGGGTTAAAAAGTGGTTATTCAACATGAGGCACGATCCAATTGACATTTTGAATCATTTTTGGTACAGTCCCAAAAATCAATTTTCTGATGAAAAACTATGACTCCGGACCTGTCGAACGATCCCAAAATGGTCAATATGGATGAAATTTTAACATTTAATCTTTTGACTCCAAATGACTGTTGGATGTGAATTATGACCTTTTCGACTAAAATAAGTGTGTTTAAAGTCATTTCTGTGCCTGAAATTGGTCAAAATTGAAGCTTTTGAGTAAGCGAAACTCTGTAAAAATGGCAATGTTGGTCACTCTGAGGGGTTAAAAAGTGGTTATTCAACATGAGGCACGATCCATTTGACATTTTGAATCATTTTTGGTACAGTCCCAAAAATCCATTTTCTGATGAAAAACGATGACTCCGGACCTGTCGAACATTCCCAAAATGGTCAATATGGATGAAATTTTAACATTTAATCTTTTGACTCCAAGTGACTGTTGGATGTGAATTATGACTTTTTCAACTAAAATACGTGTGTTTAAAGTCATTTATGTGCCTGAAATTGGTCAAAATTAAAGCTTTTGAATAAGCAAAAACTCTGTAAAAATGGCAATTTTGGTCACTCTGAGGGGTTAAAAAGTGGTTATTCAACATGAGGCACGATCCATTTGACATTTTGAATCATTTTTGGTACAGTCCCAAAAATCCATTTTCTGATGAAAAACGATGACTCCGGACCTGTCGAACGTTCACAAAATGGTCAATATGGATGAAATTTTAACATTTAATCTTTAGACTCTAAATGACTGTTGGATGTGAATTATGACTTTTTCAACTAAAATAAGTGTGTTTAAAGTCATTTATGTGCCTGAAATTGGTCACAATTAAAGCTTTTGAATAAGCAAAAACTCTGTAAAAATGGCAATTTTGGTCACTCTGAGGGGTTAAAAAGTGGTTATTCAACATGAGGCACGATCCATTTGACATTTTGAATCATTTTTGGTACAGTCCCAAAAATCTATTTTCTGATGAAAAACGATGATTCCGGACCTGTCGAACGTTTCCAAAATGGTCAATATGGATAAAATTTTAACATTTAATCTTTTGACTCTAAATGACTGTTGGATGTGAATTATGACTTTTTCAACTAAATCAAGTGTGTTTAAAGTCATTTATGTGCCTGAAATTGGTCAAAATTGAAGCTTTTGAGTAAGCAAAACTCTGTAAAAATGGCCATTTTGGTCACTCTGAGGGGTTAAAAAGTGGTTATTCAACATGAGGCATGATCCAATTGACATTTTGAATCATTTTTGGTACAGTCCCAAAAATCCATTTTCTGATGAAAAACGATGACTCCGGACCTGTCGAACGATTCCAAAATGGTCAATATGGATGAAATTTTAACATGTAATCTTTTGACTCTAAATGACTGTTGGATGTGAATTATGACTTTTTCAACTAAAATAAGTGTGTTTAAAGTCATTTATGTGCCTGAAATTGGTCAAAATTGAAGCTTTTGAGTAAGCAAAACTCTGTAAAAATGGCCATTTTGGTCACTCTGAGGGGTTAAAAAGTGGTTATTCAACATGAGGCACGATCCAATTGACATTTTGAATCATTTTTGGTACAGTCCCAAAAATCCATTTTCTGATGAAAAACGATGACTCCGGACCTGTCGAACGTTCCCAAAATGGTCAATATGGATGAAATTTTAACATTTAATCTTTTGACTCCAAATGACTGTTGGATGTGAATTATGACCTTTTCGACTAAAATAAGTGTGTTTAAAGTCATTTCTGTGCCTGAAATTGGTCAAAATTGAAGCTTTTGAGTAAGCGAAACTCTGTAAAAATGGCAATGTTGGTCACTCTGAGGGGTTAAAAAGTGGTTATTCAACATGAGGCACGATCCATTTGACATTTTGAATCATTTTTGGTACAGTCCCAAAAATCCATTTTCTGATGAAAAACGATGACTCCGGACCTGTCGAACGTTCCCAAAATGGTCAATATGGATGAAATTTTAACATTTAATCTTTTGACTCCAAATGACTGTTGGATGGGAATTATGACTTTTTCAACTAAAATAAGTGTGTTTAAAGTCATTTATGTGCCTGAAATTGGTCAAAATTGAAGCTTTTGAGTAAGCAAAACTCTGTAAAAATGGCCATTTTGGTCACTCTGAGGGGTTAAAAAGTGGTTATTCAACATGAGGCACGATCCATTTGACATTTTGAATCATTTTTGGTACAGTCCCAAAAATCCATTTTCTGATGAAAAACGATGATTCCGGACCTGTCGAACGTTTCCAAAATGGTCAATATGGATAAAATTTTAACATTTAATCTTTTGACTCTAAATGACTGTTGGATGTGAATTATGACTTTTTCAACTAAATCAAGTGTGTTTAAAGTCATTTATGTGCCTGAAATTGGTCAAAATTGAAGCTTTTGAGTAAGCAAAACTCTGTAAAATGGCCATTTTGGTCACTCTTAGGGGTTAAAAAGTGGTTATTCAACATGAGGCATGATCCAATTGACATTTTGAATCATTTTTGGTACAGTCCCAAAAATCCATTTTCTGATGAAAAACGATGACTCCGGACCTGTCGAACGATTCCAAAATGGTCAATATGGATGAAATTTTAACATGTAATCTTTTGACTCTAAATGACTGTTGGATGTGAATTATGACTTTTTCAACTAAAATAAGTGTGTTTAAAATCATTTATGCGCCTGAAATTGGTCAAAATTAAAGCTTTTGAGTAAGCAAAACTCTGTAAAAATGGCCATTTTGGTCACTCTGAGGGGTTAAAAAGTGGTTATTCAACATGAGGCACGATCCAATTGACATTTTGAATCATTTTTGGTACAGTCCCAAAAATCAATTTTCTGATGAAAAACGATGACTCCGGACCTGTCGAACGTTCCCAAAATGGTCAATATGGATGAAATTTTAACATGTAATCTTTTGACTCTAAATGACTGTTGGATGTGAATTATGACTTTTTCAACTAAAATAAGTGTGTTTAAAATCATTTATGCGCCTGAAATTGGTCAAAATTAAAGCTTTTGAGTAAGCAAAACTCTGTAAAAATGGCCATTTTGGTCACTCTGAGGGGTTAAAAAGTGGTTATTCAACATGAGGCACGATCCAATTGACATTTTGAATCATTTTTGGTACAGTCCCAAAAATCAATTTTCTGATGAAAAACGATGACTCCGGACCTGTCGAACGTTCCCAAAATGGTCAATATGGATGAAATTTTAACATTTAATCTTTTGACTCCAAATGACTGTTGGATGTGAATTATGACCTTTTCGACTAAAATAAGTGTGTTTAAAGTCATTTCTGTGCCTGAAATTGGTCAAAATTGAAGCTTTTGAGTAAGCGAAACTCTGTAAAAATGGCAATGTTGGTCACTCTGAGGGGTTAAAAAGTGGTTATTCAACATGAGGCACGATCCATTTGACATTTTGAATCATTTTTGGTACAGTCCCAAAAATCCATTTTCTGATGAAAAACGATGACTCCGGACCTGTCGAACGTTCACAAAATGGTCAATATGGATGAAATTTTAACATTTAATCTTTAGACTCTAAATGACTGTTGGATGTGAATTATGACTTTTTCAACTAAAATAAGTGTGTTTAAAGTCATTTATGTGCCTGAAATTGGTCACAATTAAAGCTTTTGAATAAGCAAAAACTCTGTAAAAATGGCAATTTTGGTCACTCTGAGGGGTTAAAAAGTGGTTATTCAACATGAGGCATGATCCAATTGACATTTTGAATCATTTTTGGTACAGTCCCAAAAATCCATTTTCTGATGAAAAACGATGACTCCGGACCTGTCGAACGATTCCAAAATGGTCAATATGGATGAAATTTTAACATGTAATCTTTTGACTCTAAATGACTGTTGGATGGGAATTATGACTTTTTCAACTAAAATAAGTGTGTTTAAAGTCATTTATGTGCCTGAAATTGGTCAAAATTGAAGCTTTTGAGTAAGCAAAACTCTGTAAAAATGGCCATTTTGGTCACTCTGAGGGGTTAAAAAGTGGTTATTCAACATGAGGCACGATCCAATTGACATTTTGAATCATTTTTGGTACAGTCCCAAAAATCAATTTTCTGATGAAAAACGATGACTCCGGACCTGTCGAACGTTCCCAAAATGGTCAATATGGATGAAATTTTAACATTTAATCTTTTGACTCCAAATGACTGTTGGATGTGAATTATGACCTTTTCGACTAAAATAAGTGTGTTTAAAGTCATTTCTGTGCCTGAAATTGGTCAAAATTGAAGCTTTTGAGTAAGCGAAACTCTGTAAAAATGGCAATGTTGGTCACTCTGAGGGGTTAAAAAGTGGTTATTCAACATGAGGCACGATCCATTTGACATTTTGAATCATTTTTGGTACAGTCCCAAAAATCCATTTTCTGATGAAAAACGATGACTCCGGACCTGTCGAACATTCCCAAAATGGTCAATATGGATAAAATTTTAACATTTAATCTTTTGACTCTAAATGACTGTTGGATGTGAATTATGACTTTTTCAACTAAATCAAGTGTGTTTAAAGTCATTTATGTGCCTGAAATTGGTCAAAATTGAAGCTTTTGAGTAAGCAAAACTCTGTAAAAATGGCCATTTTGGTCACTCTGAGGGGTTAAAAAGTGGTTATTCAACATGAGGCATGATCCAAATGACATTTTGAATCATTTTTGGTACAGTCCCAAAAATCCATTTTCTGATGAAAAACGATGACTCCGGACCTGTCGAACGATTCCAAAATGGTCAATATGGATGAAATTTTAACATGTAATCTTTTGACTCTAAATGACTGTTGGATGTGAATTATGACTTTTTCAACTAAAATAAGTGTGTTTAAAGTCATTTATGTGCCTGAAATTGGTCAAAATTGAAGCTTTTGAGTAAGCAAAACTCTGTAAAAATGGCCATTTTGGTCACTCTGAGGGGTTAAAAAGTGGTTATTCAACATGAGGCACGATCCAATTGACATTTTGAATCATTTTTGGTACAGTCCCAAAAATCCATTTTCTGATGAAAAACGATGACTCCGGACCTGTCGAACGTTCCCAAAATGGTCAATATGGATGAAATTTTAACATTTAATCTTTTGACTCCAAATGACTGTTGGATGTGAATTATGACCTTTTCGACTAAAATAAGTGTGTTTAAAGTCATTTCTGTGCCTGAAATTGGTCAAAATTGAAGCTTTTGAGTAAGCGAAACTCTGTAAAAATGGCAATGTTGGTCACTCTGAGGGGTTAAAAAGTGGTTATTCAACATGAGGCACGATCCATTTGACATTTTGAATCATTTTTGGTACAGTCCCAAAAATCCATTTTCTGATGAAAAACGATGACTCCGGACCTGTCGAACGTTCCCAAAATGGTCAATATGGATGAAATTTTAACATTTAATCTTTTGACTCCAAATGACTGTTGGATGGGAATTATGACTTTTTCAACTAAAATAAGTGTGTTTAAAGTCATTTATGTGCCTGAAATTGGTCAAAATTGAAGCTTTCGAGTAAGCAAAACTCTGTAAAAATGGCCATTTTGGTCACTCTGAGGGGTTAAAAAGTGGTTATTCAACATGAGGCACGATCCATTTGACATTTTGAATCATTTTTGGTACAGTCCCAAAAATCCATTTTCTGATGAAAAACGATGACTCCGGACCTGTCGAACGTTCCCAAAATGGTCAATATGGATGAAATTTTAACATTTAATCTTTTGACTCCAAATGACTGTTGGATGTGAATTATGACCTTTTCGACTAAAATAAGTGTGTTTAAAGTCATTTATGTGCCTGAAATTGGTCAAAATTGAAGCTTTTGAGTAAGCAAAACTCTGTAAAAATGGCCATTTTGGTCACTCTTAGGGGTTAAAAAGTGGTTATTCAACATGAGGCATGATCCAATTGACATTTTGAATCATTTTTGGTACAGTCCCAAAAATCCATTTTCTGATGAAAAACGATGACTCCGGACCTGTCGAACGATTCCAAAATGGTCAATATGGATGAAATTTTAACATGTAATCTTTTGACTCTAAATGACTGTTGGATGTGAATTATGACTTTTTCAACTAAAATAAGTGTGTTTAAAATCATTTATGTGCCTGAAATTGGTCAAAATTAAAGCTTTTGAGTAAGCAAAACTCTGTAAAAATGGCCATTTTGGTCACTCTGAGGGGTTAAAAAGTGGTTATTCAACATGAGGCACGATCCAATTGACATTTTGAATCATTTTTGGTACAGTCCCAAAAATCCATTTTCTGATGAAAAACGATGACTCCGGACCTGTCGAACGTTCCCAAAATGGTCAATATGGATGAAATTTTAACATTTAATCTTTTGACTCCAAATGACTGTTGGATGTGAATTATGACCTTTTCGACTAAAATAAGTGTGTTTAAAGTCATTTCTGTGCCTGAAATTGGTCAAAATTGAAGCTTTTGAGTAAGCGAAACTCTGTAAAAATGGCAATGTTGGTCACTCTGAGGGGTTAAAAAGTGGTTATTCAACATGAGGCACGATCCATTTGACATTTTGAATCATTTTTGGTACAGTCCCAAAAATCTATTTTCTGATGAAAAACGATGATTCCGGACCTGTCGAACGTTTCCAAAATGGTCAATATGGATAAAATTTTAACATTTAATCTTTTGACTCTAAATGACTGTTGGATGTGAATTATGACTTTTTCAACTAAATCAAGTGTGTTTAAAGTCATTTATGTGCCTGAAATTGGTCAAAATTGAAGCTTTTGAGTAAGCAAAACTCTGTAAAAATGGCCATTTTGGTCACTCTTAGGGGTTAAAAAGTGGTTATTCAACATGAGGCATGATCCAATTGACATTTTGAATCATTTTTGGTACAGTCCCAAAAATCCATTTTCTGATGAAAAACGATGACTCCGGACCTGTCGAACGATTCCAAAATGGTCAATATGGATGAAATTTTAACATGTAATCTTTTGACTCTAAATGACTGTTGGATGGGAATTATGACTTTTTCAACTAAAATAAGTGTGTTTAAAGTCATTTATGTGCCTGAAATTGGTCAAAATTGAAGCTTTTGAGTAAGCAAAACTCTGTAAAAATGGCCATTTTGGTCACTCTGAGGGGTTAAAAAGTGGTTATTCAACATGAGGCACGATCCATTTGACATTTTGAATCATTTTTGGTACAGTCCCAAAAATCCATTTTCTGATGAAAAACGATGACTCCGGACCTGTCGAACGTTCACAAAATGGTCAATATGGATGAAATTTTAACATTTAATCTTTAGACTCTAAATGACTGTTGGATGTGAATTATGACTTTTTCAACTAAAATAAGTGTGTTTAAAGTCATTTATGTGCCTGAAATTGGTCACAATTAAAGCTTTTGAATAAGCAAAAACTCTGTAAAAATGGCAATTTTGGTCACTCTGAGGGGTTAAAAAGTGGTTATTCAACATGAGGCACGATCCAATTGACATTTTGAATCATTTTTGGTACAGTCCCAAAAATCAATTTTCTGATGAAAAACGATGACTCCGGACCTGTCGAACGTTTCCAAAATGGTCAATATGGATGAAATTTTAACATTTAATCTTTTGACTCTAAATGACTGTTGGATGTGAATTATGACTTTTTTAACTAAAATAAGTGTGTTTAAAGTCATTTATGTGCCTGAAATTGGTCAAAATTGAAGCTTTTGAGTAAGCAAAACTCTGTAAAAATGGCCATTTTGGTCACTCTGAGGGGTTAAAAAGTGGTTATTCAACATGAGGCACGATCCAATTGACATTTTGAATCATTTTTGGTACAGTCCCAAAAATCCATTTTCTGATGAAAAACGATGACTCCGGACCTGTCGAACGTTCCCAAAATGGTCAATATGGATGAAATTTTAACATTTAATCTTTTGACTCCAAATGACTGTTGGATGTGAATTATGACCTTTTCGACTAAAATAAGTGTGTTTAAAGTCATTTCTGTGCCTGAAATTGGTCAAAATTGAAGCTTTTGAGTAAGCGAAACTCTGTAAAAATGGCAATGTTGGTCACTCTGAGGGGTTAAAAAGTGGTTATTCAACATGAGGCACGATCCATTTGACATTTTGAATCATTTTTGGTACAGTCCCAAAAATCCATTTTCTGATGAAAAACGATGACTCCGGACCTGTCGAACATTCCCAAAATGGTCAATATGGATGAAATTTTAACATTTAATCTTTTG
Organism: Lissotriton vulgaris; assembly: GCF_964263255.1. Taxonomy (NCBI): domain Eukaryota; kingdom Metazoa; phylum Chordata; class Amphibia; order Caudata; family Salamandridae; genus Lissotriton; species Lissotriton vulgaris. Next base: position 262,550 of record NW_028249200.1, read on the forward strand.
ACTCCAAGTGACTGTTGGATGTGAATTATGACTTTTTCAACTAAAATACGTGTGTTTAAAGTCATTTATGTGCCTGAAATTGGTCAAAATTAAAGCTTTTGAATAAGCAAAAACTCTGTAAAAATGGCAATTTTGGTCACTCTGAGGGGTTAAAAAGTGGTTATTCAACATGAGGCACGATCCATTTGACATTTTGAATCATTTTTGGTACAGTCCCAAAAATCCATTTTCTGATGAAAAACGATGACTCCGGACCTGTCGAACGTTCACAAAATGGTCAATATGGATGAAATTTTAACATTTAATCTTTAGACTCTAAATGACTGTTGGATGTGAATTATGACTTTTTCAACTAAAATAAGTGTGTTTAAAGTCATTTATGTGCCTGAAATTGGTCACAATTAAAGCTTTTGAATAAGCAAAAACTCTGTAAAAATGGCAATTTTGGTCACTCTGAGGGGTTAAAAAGTGGTTATTCAACATGAGGCATGATCCAATTGACATTTTGAATCATTTTTGGTACAGTCCCAAAAATCCATTTTCTGATGAAAAACGATGACTCCGGACCTGTCGAACGATTCCAAAATGGTCAATATGGATGAAATTTTAACATGTAATCTTTTGACTCTAAATGACTGTTGGATGGGAATTATGACTTTTTCAACTAAAATAAGTGTGTTTAAAGTCATTTATGTGCCTGAAATTGGTCAAAATTGAAGCTTTTGAGTAAGCAAAACTCTGTAAAAATGGCCATTTTGGTCACTCTGAGGGGTTAAAAAGTGGTTATTCAACATGAGGCACGATCCAATTGACATTTTGAATCATTTTTGGTACAGTCCCAAAAATCCATTTTCTGATGAAAAACGATGACTCCGGACCTGTCGAACGTTCCCAAAATGGTCAATATGGATGAAATTTTAACATTTAATCTTTTGACTCCAAATGACTGTTGGATGTGAATTATGACCTTTTCGACTAAAATAAGTGTGTTTAAAGTCATTTCTGTGCCTGAAATTGGTCAAAATTGAAGCTTTTGAGTAAGCGAAACTCTGTAAAAATGGCAATGTTGGTCACTCTGAGGGGTTAAAAAGTGGTTATTCAACATGAGGCACGATCCATTTGACATTTTGAATCATTTTTGGTACAGTCCCAAAAATCCATTTTCTGATGAAAAACGATGACTCTGGACCTGTCGAACATTCCCAAAATGGTCAATATGGATAAAATTTTAACATTTAATCTTTTGACTCTAAATGACTGTTGGATGTGAATTATGACTTTTTCAACTAAATCAAGTGTGTTTAAAGTCATTTATGTGCCTGAAATTGGTCAAAATTGAAGCTTTTGAGTAAGCAAAACTCTGTAAAAATGGCCATTTTGGTCACTCTGAGGGGTTAAAAAGTGGTTATTCAACATGAGGCATGATCCAATTGACATTTTGAATCATTTTTGGTACAGTCCCAAAAATCCATTTTCTGATGAAAAACGATGACTCCGGACCTGTCGAACGATTCCAAAATGGTCAATATGGATGAAATTTTAACATGTAATCTTTTGACTCTAAATGACTGTTGTATGTGAATTATGACTTTTTCAACTAAAATAAGTGTGTTTAAAGTCATTTATGTGCCTGAAATTGGTCAAAATTGAAGCTTTTGAGTAAGCAAAACTCTGTAAAAATGGCCATTTTGGTCACTCTGAGGGGTTAAAAAGTGGTTATTCAACATGAGGCACGATCCAATTGACATTTTGAATCATTTTTGGTACAGTCCCAAAAATCCATTTTCTGATGAAAAACGATGACTCCGGACCTGTCGAACGTTCCCAAAATGGTCAATATGGATGAAATTTTAACATTTAATCTTTTGACTCCAAATGACTGTTGGATGTGAATTATGACCTTTTCGACTAAAATAAGTGTGTTTAAAGTCATTTCTGTGCCTGAAATTGGTCAAAATTGAAGCTTTTGAGTAAGCGAAACTCTGTAAAAATGGCAATGTTGGTCACTCTGAGGGGTTAAAAAGTGGTTATTCAACATGAGGCACGATCCATTTGACATTTTGAATCATTTTTGGTACAGTCCCAAAAATCCATTTTCTGATGAAAAACGATGACTCCGGACCTGTCGAACGTTCCCAAAATGGTCAATATGGATGAAATTTTAACATTTAATCTTTTGACTCCAAATGACTGTTGGATGGGAATTATGACTTTTTCAACTAAAATAAGTGTGTTTAAAGTCATTTCTGTGCCTGAAATTGGTCAAAATTGAAGCTTTCGAGTAAGCAAAACTCTGTAAAAATGGCCATTTTGGTCACTCTGAGGGGTTAAAAAGTGGTTATTCAACATGAGGCACGATCCATTTGACATTTTGAATCATTTTTGGTACAGTCCCAAAAATCCATTTTCTGATGAAAAACGATGACTCCGGACCTGTCGAACGTTCCCAAAATGGTCAATATGGATGAAATTTTAACATGTAATCTTTTGACTCTAAATGACTGTTGGATGTGAATTATGACTTTTTCAACTAAAATAAGTGTGTTTAAAATCATTTATGCGCCTGAAATTGGTCAAAATTAAAGCTTTTGAGTAAGCAAAACTCTGTAAAAATGGCCATTTTGGTCACTCTGAGGGGTTAAAAAGTGGTTATTCAACATGAGGCACGATCCAATTGACATTTTGAATCATTTTTGGTACAGTCCCAAAAATCAATTTTCTGATGAAAAACGATGACTCCGGACCTGTCGAACGTTCCCAAAATGGTCAATATGGATGAAATTTTAACATTTAATCTTTTGACTCCAAATGACTGTTGGATGTGAATTATGACCTTTTCGACTAAAATAAGTGTGTTTAAAGTCATTTCTGTGCCTGAAATTGGTCAAAATTGAAGCTTTTGAGTAAGCGAAACTCTGTAAAAATGGCAATGTTGGTCACTCTGAGGGGTTAAAAAGTGGTTATTCAACATGAGGCACGATCCATTTGACATTTTGAATCATTTTTGGTACAGTCCCAAAAATCTATTTTCTGATGAAAAACGATGATTCCGGACCTGTCGAACGTTTCCAAAATGGTCAATATGGATAAAATTTTAACATTTAATCTTTTGACTCTAAATGACTGTTGGATGTGAATTATGACTTTTTCAACTAAATCAAGTGTGTTTAAAGTCATTTATGTGCCTGAAATTGGTCAAAATTGAAGCTTTTGAGTAAGCAAAACTCTGTAAAAATGGCCATTTTGGTCACTCTTAGGGGTTAAAAGTGGTTATTCAACATGAGGCATGATCCAATTGACATTTTGAATCATTTTTGGTACAGTCCCAAAAATCCATTTTCTGATGAAAAACGATGACTCCGGACCTGTCGAACGATTCCAAAATGGTCAATATGGATGAAATTTTAACATGTAATCTTTTGACTCTAAATGACTGTTGGATGGGAATTATGACTTTTTCAACTAAAATAAGTGTGTTTAAAGTCATTTATGTGCCTGAAATTGGTCAAAATTGAAGCTTTTGAGTAAGCAAAACTCTGTAAAAATGGCCATTTTGGTCACTCTGAGGGGTTAAAAAGTGGTTATTCAACATGAGGCACGATCCATTTGACATTTTGAATCATTTTTGGTACAGTCCCAAAAATCCATTTTCTGATGAAAAACGATGACTCCGGACCTGTCGAACGTTCACAAAATGGTCAATATGGATGAAATTTTAACATTTAATCTTTAGACTCTAAATGACTGTTGGATGTGAATTATGACTTTTTCAACTAAAATAAGTGTGTTTAAAGTCATTTATGTGCCTGAAATTGGTCACAATTAAAGCTTTTGAATAAGCAAAAACTCTGTAAAAATGGCAATTTTGGTCACTCTGAGGGGTTAAAAAGTGGTTATTCAACATGAGGCACGATCCAATTGACATTTTGAATCATTTTTGGTACAGTCCCAAAAATCAATTTTCTGATGAAAAACGATGACTCCGGACCTGTCGAACGTTTCCAAAATGGTCAATATGGATGAAATTTTAACATTTAATCTTTTGACTCTAAATGACTGTTGGATGTGAATTATGACTTTTTCAACTAAAATAAGTGTGTTTAAAGTCATTTATGTGCCTGAAATTGGTCAAAATTGAAGCTTTTGAGTAAGCAAAACTCTGTAAAAATGGCCATTTTGGTCACTCTGAGGGGTTAAAAAGTGGTTATTCAACATGAGGCACGATCCAATTGACATTTTGAATCATTTTTGGTACAGTCCCAAAAATCCATTTTCTGATGAAAAACGATGACTCCGGACCTGTCGAACGTTCCCAAAATGGTCAATATGGATGAAATTTTAACATTTAATCTTTTGACTCCAAATGACTGTTGGATGTGAATTATGACCTTTTCGACTAAAATAAGTGTGTTTAAAGTCATTTCTGTGCCTGAAATTGGTCAAAATTGAAGCTTTTGAGTAAGCGAAACTCTGTAAAAATGGCAATGTTGGTCACTCTGAGGGGTTAAAAAGTGGTTATTCAACATGAGGCACGATCCATTTGACATTTTGAATCATTTTTGGTACAGTCCCAAAAATCCATTTTCTGATGAAAAACGATGACTCCGGACCTGTCGAACATTCCCAAAATGGTCAATATGGATGAAATTTTAACATTTAATCTTTTGACTCCAAGTGACTGTTGGATGTGAATTATGACTTTTTCAACTAAAATACGTGTGTTTAAAGTCATTTATGTGCCTGAAATTGGTCAAAATTAAAGCTTTTGAATAAGCAAAAACTCTGTAAAAATGGCAATTTTGGTCACTCTGAGGGGTTAAAAAGTGGTTATTCAACATGAGGCACGATCCATTTGACATTTTGAATCATTTTTGGTACAGTCCCAAAAATCCATTTTCTGATGAAAAACGATGACTCCGGACCTGTCGAACGTTCACAAAATGGTCAATATGGATGAAATTTTAACATTTAATCTTTAGACTCTAAATGACTGTTGGATGTGAATTATGACTTTTTCAACTAAAATAAGTGTGTTTAAAGTCATTTATGTGCCTGAAATTGGTCACAATTAAAGCTTTTGAATAAGCAAAAACTCTGTAAAAATGGCAATTTTGGTCACTCTGAGGGGTTAAAAAGTGGTTATTCAACATGAGGCATGATCCAATTGACATTTTGAATCATTTTTGGTACAGTCCCAAAAATCCATTTTCTGATGAAAAACGATGACTCCGGACCTGTCGAACGATTCCAAAATGGTCAATATGGATGAAATTTTAACATGTAATCTTTTGACTCTAAATGACTGTTGGATGGGAATTATGACTTTTTCAACTAAAATAAGTGTGTTTAAAGTCATTTATGTGCCTGAAATTGGTCAAAATTGAAGCTTTTGAGTAAGCAAAACTCTGTAAAAATGGCCATTTTGGTCACTCTGAGGGGTTAAAAAGTGGTTATTCAACATGAGGCACGATCCAATTGACATTTTGAATCATTTTTGGTACAGTCCCAAAAATCCATTTTCTGATGAAAAACGATGACTCCGGACCTGTCGAACGTTCCCAAAATGGTCAATATGGATGAAATTTTAACATTTAATCTTTTGACTCCAAATGACTGTTGGATGTGAATTATGACCTTTTCGACTAAAATAAGTGTGTTTAAAGTCATTTCTGTGCCTGAAATTGGTCAAAATTGAAGCTTTTGAGTAAGCGAAACTCTGTAAAAATGGCAATGTTGGTCACTCTGAGGGGTTAAAAAGTGGTTATTCAACATGAGGCACGATCCATTTGACATTTTGAATCATTTTTGGTACAGTCCCAAAAATCCATTTTCTGATGAAAAACGATGACTCCGGACCTGTCGAACATTCCCAAAATGGTCAATATGGATAAAATTTTAACATTTAATCTTTTGACTCTAAATGACTGTTGGATGTGAATTATGACTTTTTCAACTAAATCAAGTGTGTTTAAAGTCATTTATGTGCCTGAAATTGGTCAAAATTGAAGCTTTTGAGTAAGCAAAACTCTGTAAAAATGGCCATTTTGGTCACTCTGAGGGGTTAAAAAGTGGTTATTCAACATGAGGCATGATCCAATTGACATTTTGAATCATTTTTGGTACAGTCCCAAAAATCCATTTTCTGATGAAAAACGATGACTCCGGACCTGTCGAACGATTCCAAAATGGTCAATATGGATGAAATTTTAACATGTAATCTTTTGACTCTAAATGACTGTTGGATGTGAATTATGACTTTTTCAACTAAAATAAGTGTGTTTAAAGTCATTTATGTGCCTGAAATTGGTCAAAATTGAAGCTTTTGAGTAAGCAAAACTCTGTAAAAATGGCCATTTTGGTCACTCTGAGGGGTTAAAAAGTGGTTATTCAACATGAGGCACGATCCAATTGACATTTTGAATCATTTTTGGTACAGTCCCAAAAATCCATTTTCTGATGAAAAACGATGACTCCGGACCTGTCGAACGTTCCCAAAATGGTCAATATGGATGAAATTTTAACATTTAATCTTTTGACTCCAAATGACTGTTGGATGTGAATTATGACCTTTTCGACTAAAATAAGTGTGTTTAAAGTCTTTTCTGTGCCTGAAATTGGTCAAAATTGAAGCTTTTGAGTAAGCGAAACTCTGTAAAAATGGCAATGTTGGTCACTCTGAGGGGTTAAAAAGTGGTTATTCAACATGAGGCACGATCCATTTGACATTTTGAATCATTTTTGGTACAGTCCCAAAAATCCATTTTCTGATGAAAAACGATGACTCCGGACCTGTCGAACGTTCCCAAAATGGTCAATATGGATGAAATTTTAACATTTAATCTTTTGACTCCAAATGACTGTTGGATGGGAATTATGACTTTTTCAACTAAAATAAGTGTGTTTAAAGTCATTTATGTGCCTGAAATTGGTCAAAATTGAAGCTTTCGAGTAAGCAAAACTCTGTAAAAATGGCCATTTTGGTCACTCTTAGGGGTTAAAAAGTGGTTATTCAACATGAGGCACGATCCATTTGACATTTTGAATCATTTTTGGTACAGTCCCAAAAATCCATTTTCTGATGAAAAACGATGACTCCGGACCTGTCGAACGTTCCCAAAATGGTCAATATGGATGAAATTTTAACATTTAATCTTTTGACTCCAAATGACTGTTGGATGTGAATTATGACCTTTTCGACTAAAATAAGTGTGTTTAAAGTCATTTATGTGCCTGAAATTGGTCAAAATTGAAGCTTTTGAGTAAGCAAAACTCTGTAAAAATGGCCATTTTGGTCACTCTTAGGGGTTAAAAAGTGGTTATTCAACATGAGGCATGATCCAATTGACATTTTGAATCATTTTTGGTACAGTCCCAAAAATCCATTTTCTGATGAAAAACGATGACTCCGGACCTGTCGAACGATTCCAAAATGGTCAATATGGATGAAATTTTAACATGTAATCTTTTGACTCTAAATGACTGTTGGATGTGAATTATGACTTTTTCAACTAAAATAGGTGTGTTTAAAATCATTTATGCGCCTGAAATTGGTCAAAATTAAAGCTTTTGAGTAAGCAAAACTCTGTAAAAATGGCCATTTTGGTCACTCTGAGGGGTTAAAAAGTGGTTATTCAACATGAGGCACGATCCAATTGACATTTTGAATCATTTTTGGTACAGTCCCAAAAATCAATTTTCTGATGAAAAACGATGACTCCGGACCTGTCGAACGTTCCCAAAATGGTCAATATGGATGAAATTTTAACATTTAATCTTTTGACTCCAAATGACTGTTGGATGTGAATTATGACCTTTTCGACTAAAATAAGTGTGTTTAAAGTCATTTCTGTGCCTGAAATTGGTCAAAATTGAAGCTTTTGAGTAAGCGAAACTCTGTAAAAATGGCAATGTTGGTCACTCTGAGGGGTTAAAAAGTGGTTATTCAACATGAGGCACGATCCATTTGACATTTTGAATCATTTTTGGTACAGTCCCAAAAATCTATTTTCTGATGAAAAACGATGATTCCGGACCTGTCGAACGTTTCCAAAATGGTCAATATGGATAAAATTTTAACATTTAATCTTTTGACTCTAAATGACTGTTGGATGTGAATTATGACTTTTTCAACTAAATCAAGTGTGTTTAAAGTCATTTATGTGCCTGAAATTGGTCAAAATTGAAGCTTTTGAGTAAGCAAAACTCTGTAAAAATGGCCATTTTGGTCACTCTTAGGGGTTAAAAAGTGGTTATTCAACATGAGGCATGATCCAATTGACATTTTGAATCATTTTTGGTACAGTCCCAAAAATCCATTTTCTGATGAAAAACGATGACTCCGGACCTGTCGAACGATTCCAAAATGGTCAATATGGATGAAATTTTAACATGTAATCTTTTGACTCTAAATGACTGTTGGATGGGAATTATGACTTTTTCAACTAAAATAAGTGTGTTTAAAGTCATTTATGTGCCTGAAATTGGTCAAAATTGAAGCTTTTGAGTAAGCAAAACTCTGTAAAAATGGCCATTTTGGTCACTCTGAGGGGTTAAAAAGTGGTTATTCAACATGAGGCACGATCCATTTGACATTTTGAATCATTTTTGGTACAGTCCCAAAAATCCATTTTCTGATGAAAAACGATGACTCCGGACCTGTCGAACGTTCACAAAATGGTCAATATGGATGAAATTTTAACATTTAATCTTTAGACTCTAAATGACTGTTGGATGTGAATTATGACTTTTTCAACTAAAATAAGTGTGTTTAAAGTCATTTATGTGCCTGAAATTGGTCACAATTAAAGCTTTTGAATAAGCAAAAACTCTGTAAAAATGGCAATTTTGGTCACTCTGAGGGGTTAAAAAGTGGTTATTCAACATGAGGCACGATCCAATTGACATTTTGAATCATTTTTGGTACAGTCCCAAAAATCAATTTTCTGATGAAAAACGATGACTCCGGACCTGTCGAACGTTTCCAAAATGGTCAATATGGATGAAATTTTAACATTTAATCTTTTGACTCTAAATGACTGTTGGATGTGAATTATGACTTTTTCAACTAAAATAAGTGTGTTTAAAGTCATTTATGTGCCTGAAATTGGTCAAAATTGAAGCTTTTGAGTAAGCAAAACTCTGTAAAAATGGCCATTTTGGTCACTCTGAGGGGTTAAAAAGTGGTTATTCAACATGAGGCACGATCCAATTGACATTTTGAATCATTTTTGGTACAGTCCCAAAAATCCATTTTCTGATGAAAAACGATGACTCCGGACCTGTCGAACGTTCCCAAAATGGTCAATATGGATGAAATTTTAACATTTAATCTTTTGACTCCAAATGACTGTTGGATGTGAATTATGACCTTTTCGACTAAAATAAGTGTGTTTAAAGTCATTTCTGTGCCTGAAATTGGTCAAAATTGAAGCTTTTGAGTAAGCGAAACTCTGTAAAAATGGCAATGTTGGTCACTCTGAGGGGTTAAAAAGTGGTTATTCAACATGAGGCACGATCCATTTGACATTTTGAATCATTTTTGGTACAGTCCCAAAAATCCATTTTCTGATGAAAAACGATGACTCCGGACCTGTCGAACATTCCCAAAATGGTCAATATGGATAAAATTTTAACATTTAATCTTTTGACTCTAAATGACTGTTGGATGTGAATTATGACTTTTTCAACTAAATCAAGTGTGTTTAAAGTCATTTATGTGCCTGAAATTGGTCAAAATTGAAGCTTTTGAGTAAGCAAAACTCTGTAAAAATGGCCATTTTGGTCACTCTGAGGGGTTAAAAAGTGGTTATTCAACATGAGGCACGATCCATTTGACATTTTGAATCATTTTTGGTACAGTCCCAAAAATCCATTTTCTGATGAAAAACGATGACTCCGAACCTGTCGAACGTTCACAAAATGGTCAATATGGATGAAATTTTAACATTTAATCTTTAGACTCTAAATGACTGTTGGATGTGAATTATGACTTTTTCAACTAAAATAAGTGTGTTTAAAGTCATTTATGTGCCTGAAATTGGTCACAATTAAAGCTTTTGAATAAGCAAAAACTCTGTAAAAATGGCAATTTTGGTCACTCTGAGGGGTTAAAAAGTGGTTATTCAACATGAGGCACGATCCAATTGACATTTTGAATCA